>NC_068982.1:191167944-191170565 GCF_001194135.2 Octopus bimaculoides | reverse complement strand
ATATACTTTTGTTATTTACACCACCTGTCCTCGTCTGTTGTTATTTTTTGTATATTCTCCCATATATATATATATATATATATATGCATATATCCATACATATATGTACATACCTACATCTATATGTATACATACATGCATATATGGGTACAGGACATTAAAAAAATGTTAAACACAATGAGAAACGAAAACAGAAAAATGAGAAACGAGACATGCAACATAAAGAGTATATCCCTTCGTCAGTTGTCCCTGTTCCATCTACTCCGCGTTTCGAAGTACGATGAAAAATGCGGGCGCCATCCTGAATTCAAAAAGCAAAACATTTCGTTGCTGCCTTCATGGTACAGAGTGCGTTTTGGCAACGGAAAACATATACAAATGCATAGCTGAGCTCCTGCGGCCATAACTTGTGTTCTCCCATGAGAGCTTAATCTTCTTTCCCTGCTGGAAAATGTTACGATTTTTCGCGACTTATTTCGATGAGGCTATGTGTTCCAAAAGTCAATATTGCCATGTGCAATAGTCAGTGCGAGACTGTCGGTAACGCTCTTGACCGGGTATATGCCTACACAGGAACAAAGAAGAATATATACACGTGTGTGTGTGTGTTTGTGTACATGCGTACACAAACACGCATACATATGCATTCATTTACAGTTGGTCTCTATAATCGGTGTTTATTTTATCAAATCTTATTATCATTATTATTATTTCTCCTCCTCCTCCTCCTCCTTCTTTTTCTTCTTCTCCTCCTCCTCCTCCCCCTCCTTCTTCTTCTTCTTCTTCTTCTTCTCCTCCTTCTTCTTCTACTTCTCCTTCTTCATTGACTCACTCATCTTGTGTATCACAATGTGCAATACAATGCTATCGATAAGGCTTTCCCAATATTTAATCAATAAAATGGCATGGGGGTGGGGAGGTTAGTCACGTGATGGTAATGATTAATGTCTCCCTTATAGTAATTAGTTGGATGTCTCCTCATTACCGCATTAAACATCATCAATTGAGACTTTCCGCTTCGCTACGCAGCTCCTGGATGTTGTTGTTGTTGTAGTTATTATTATCATTCTTGTTGTTGTTGTTTGTGTTCTAATTGTTGCTCTTACTGTTGTTACTGTTGCAATTCTGGCAGTTGTTGCTGCTTTTGTTGTTCTTGTTGTGGTTCATGTCGTTAGTGGTTCTCGACCGCGCCTCTCGGGGGCCGCTTGCAACCCTCAAGCATCCTTCTGGAGACCCTTGACAGTCTTCTATAAATATAATAAATCTTTCTTATTTCTTTATTGCTCACAAGGGGCTACACACAGAGAGGACAGACAAACGGATTAAATCGATTACATCGACCCCAGTGCGTAACTGGTACTTATTTAATCGACCCCGAAAGGGTGAAAGGCAAAGTCGACCTCGGCGGAATTTGAACTCAGAACGTAGCGGCAGACGAAATACCGGTAAGCATTTCACCCGGCGTGCTAACGTTTTTGCCAGCTCGCCGCCTTTATATAATAAATGTTTCTATAATTGACATGTATTCTACTTTGTTTTGGTGCAAACCACTAAAAACAAATTCAGGTTTCGGATCTGGCCCGGATCTTACAAAGGTTGAGAAGCACTGATTTAACACTCAAAAGACCTACAATATAAGACATACCTAGCGTGTCCACTGAGTTTTTGGAGTGGTTATGGTTTTGCTTTTATGGACCACATAGTCTAATGCGTCCTTTCATTTCTTAAGGGATTAAGATGTGATTTTGCCTGCTGTCATCAGCCTGCTGTTTCTAGCCGCTAGACCAATCACACAAGGGCTCCGTCATTTGTTGTTAGTCACAGACTGATCTTCGTTCAATCAAACATGTCAGACTTCTTTCAGAGTAGGAAATCAATATTTTAACCAACAAGACACGGATATGGCGAGGTGGGGGGTTAATAATGGGAGATTGTCTTCTAGTGTTTTGTTCCATCCTTCTCTCCGCTTCAGACTAAAACTCTTTTCTGTTGACTTAGTTTCCGAAATATCTCAGATTCCTTAAAATACTTCCTCCAAATAAATATAATTAGAATTCTTCATTTATTATCCTCTACCTATCTCTTAACTCAGTGACTTCGTTTAATAACACACACACACACACACACACACACACACACACACACACACACACACACACACACACACACACACACGTACGTATGTCTGTCTGTCTGTCTGTCTGTATGTATGTATGTAGATAAATGATAGAAATGAAATTAACGACATTCTGTATTCAAAATCGGATCTTTATGGTTTGACGGGCAACACTTGTTTTCTTAACGAAACACTTTCAAACTTGGGATACTGGTAGAATGTGTCATATAAAACATCTTTTTCTCTTAGCCTTCTTAACAAAAATTACTTCTTAATAAGTTATTTCATGTTAAAGTTGTCGTATTTCTGTAATTTCAACCAATCACTGACGTCTATTCAGCTGAATACAGTTAGTGCTGTTCGGTGTCAAGTGTGTTATTCCCTGTTTAATTATATCATTATTCCCTAGTAAGGGTTTAGGGTTTTAGGGTTAGGGTTCGGATTTTAGGGTTAGGGTTTTAGGGTTAGGGTTGGGGTTAGGGTTAGGGTTAGGATTATGGTTAAG
>NC_068982.1:191166368-191167764 GCF_001194135.2 Octopus bimaculoides | reverse complement strand
AACGCACGAACGATGTCATAAATAACAGTGACAAACGAAATATATACCGCTGATAGTTGTTGTTGACAACGGATAGTTTTTGTTGACAAACAACGACACTAATTTTATTCAAGGGAAAAGATCCCCTGACACCGTTGTTTACATTCCACGGCGTAAATGTTTTCACCTCAATAGACGTCAGTGATTGGTTGAAATTACCGAAATACGACAATTTTTTACATGAAATAACTTCGAATACAAATTTTTTTATCTGTTCTATAACACAAAATATACAAGTATTCGAAGTTTGAAAGTGTTTCGGTACCAAAAACACTACATAAAAAAATGTTGCCCGTCAAACCATAAAGATCCTCAAAATCAATACAATTGTTTCAACACATTTCTACACCCGTAAATACTTCGGTGAGATATTTGTGTAATCATTACGTATGTATTCTGCATATTCATGTGTTTCTGTCGGACAGGAAAAACAAAATCTTTCATCACAGTAGTTCTCAACCATTTTTTTCTCTTTTTTTCACCTGTGGACCCCTCTGATCCCTATTTTACTGAAGTGGACTCTCAAAGCCATTCAGTGTTGAAATAAACCATTTTGCATTTTTATAATTGAATATTATTGGGAATTGTAAAAAAGAAAATTTTGGAATATTTTGTGTATTATAGAAGTATAACCTATTTATTGTAGATAAATTTAAACAGCAAAATCTTAAATGGGCCTCCAAGGGTTTTATGGACCCCAGTTGGGAGCCACTGATTTAATAGATCAACCAAACTGATCCTTTCAGTCATTATTTTTAGTGCTGCATCCCTGTTTACAACAAAATAGGGATGTGTTTGACTGCAACACTATACAAAGTGCAGCTGCCAACAGTTGCATGAAAAGTCTTCCTCTCGTTTCAAAATCCAAATGCATAAAAGAAATACGAAAAGCAGCGAACAGGTTGAGTCATTAGAGCGTGGAACTGAATGCCTGGTGGTGTTTGGTCTGATATTCAGGGATCTAACTTCAAATAGTTTCAAGTGTAAATATATGATTTCACAACGTGTTTTACACACACAATACAGAGAGTACCTAATGTTAGCGCCATATATATTTTTTTGTTTTATTGCCCACAGGAGGCTAAACACAGTGGGGACAAACAAAGGGATTAAGTCGATTACATCGACCCCAGTGCGTAACTGGTACTTATTTAATCGACCTCGAAAGGATGAAAGGCAAAGTCGACCTCGGCGGAATTTGAACTCAGAACGTAACGGCAGACGAAATACCACAAAGCATTTCGCCCGGCGTGCTAACGATGGTGCTCAATTGATCTATGAGGGTGGTGGGCGGATGGGTGCTTATGTGAGACCTTCTTCTTCTTCTTCTTCTTCTTCTTCTTCTTCTTCTTCTTCT
>NC_068982.1:191165837-191166358 GCF_001194135.2 Octopus bimaculoides | reverse complement strand
TCTTCTTCTTCTTCTTCTTCTTCTTCTTCTTCTTCTCCTTCTCCCCCTTCTCCTCCTTCTCCTCCTGACTGGCCGTACTGTAGTAGTACACAGTATGTGGATTGTCAAGGTGAGCTCTGATTGGTTGTATGCAAATGAGTTCATTACTGGGATCCGGAACTCTTATGGGAAAAGAAATTTCGCTTCCGGGCTCCACAAAAACACACATACATACGCAAATGAAACACGTGACCATATACACACACACTTCACTTCACAGAAGGATGCATATGCAAACACACATCCATACATACAGACACAGTACATAGTCACAAAAACCCATACACAGACACACTCAGACATGCACACACAAGGAGACAGAGGTACACACACATGCAAACACACACACACACACACACATGCAAACACACACACACACATAAAAGCACACAAACACATGACTATGCAGAATACATACATACAAACTTACACACATACATACATATATATACATGTTCCTTACACCCACCCCCTACCCACAT
>NC_068982.1:191163709-191164612 GCF_001194135.2 Octopus bimaculoides | reverse complement strand
TATATATATATATATATATCTACTACGTATGTGGAAAATCGGTGTGTGTTTGTTTGTGGCGTTGTTAGCTAACTCCTCCTACATCGTTTTATTGATTTTGATGAAACTTGACACGTGAGTAGATGCCTTCACTAAGCAGAATAATGTCTTTGCCGCTTGTCCCTTCTAACCTCTTTTAGGCAACCAGGGTCTGGATTGGAGATAACATACCTCCAACGAAATCATTTGTTCTCAATAATATGTCTATCCTTCTGGCTGCTTTTCGATAGTTATAAAAACAAGAACTCCGTAAGCTAAAGGCAGTTAGTGAGAGCGACCATCAGCGAGTGTGAACGTTATCATTGCACTTTCTTCAAACACTTCATTCCTATATTTATATAACCTCTCTCACCAACCTCCGGCAATCTTTCTCACCAACCCCCGAAAACCTCTCTCACCAACCTCCGACAATCTCTCCCTCCTCCACCTAACGGTTTTTTGTACTTTTTCGCGACGACGGCAAATACACCTTTCGCGGCAGCTATAACGAAATTGCTTTCTTATATCAGAGTAATAAGGAGTTTCATTAGAATATTTTTAGCCTGCTGTCGCCTGTATAATTGATTCTGTTATTATCATTCTTAAAATAGTTACATTGGATAATAATAGAATTAATGACACCTTCGTAAATTAATTTTAATAAATTATATATATATATGATTGACCGTTGACTGGACACTATTCAATTTTTTTTCTCCGTGTTTTTCTCCTTGTCTCCGTATTCTTTCTGTTGAAGAGCGTAGCTCGAAACGTCAAAGACTTTCCGTATTCCCGAGCGTCATACTAATACATCCTTTTGTTATTTACACCACCTGTCCTCGTCTGTTGTTGTTTTTTCGTATATTCTCCCATATATATATATAT
>NC_068982.1:191161946-191163559 GCF_001194135.2 Octopus bimaculoides | reverse complement strand
ATATATGGGTACAGGACGTCACCAACGGTGCAAATAACATGAAATACGTAAACAACGAGAAAAAAAAAGGAAAACGGGACAAATCAACACAGAAAAAAGGATCCTTTATTCAGTTGTCGGCTATCTATCTACTCTTTATTTCGGGCATTCAACGACAATATGAGTCTTCAAAGACAGTTGCTCCCATAGATTCTAAAATAAAGTTTGAGATTTATGGAGGGTTAAAGTTGGGGGAAAAAAAAAAAAGAATTTTTTAGTCGAATGAATCAACCTCAGTGCTTATTCTTTTAAAAGTGTGGTATTTGTTCTATCGATGAAGTATGATTGCTAAGTCATGGGACCGTAAACATTCTAGCATCGGCTGTCAAAAGGTGGTGGAGGGGAAACACAGACACAAAGTCGCGCACACACACACTTGCACGCACACATAAGATGGGCTTCTTTCAGTTTCCGTCTACCAAATCTACTCAGAGAGTAGCGCACGTCTATAGTAGAAGACATTTGCCCAAAGTGCCACGCATTGGCAGTGAAACCGGAACCCTAACCCTAACCCTAACCCTAACCCGGAACCGTTTGGTTAGGAAGCAAGTTTCTTACCACACGGTCACGCCCGTGCCTTCATATAAGTTTCTAAATGATAATTATGTTTGCAATGATGAAGGAGACAACAAGATAAAGAATATTTAGACTTAGGAGAGAGCCTGACGAGGTATGACGATGTCACACACATCTCGTTAAATTAATAGAATCTCTTTGTAGAGTCTGCCGCGTGGTCGGGGGAAGAGGTGTTGTTGTTGTTATCGACTGCTGTGGTTGTTGGTTGATTTAATGAATCGTTTGTTAGGCTGCGTGAAGAACTTACTAAACAACACCCGCGAACATTTAATTATATTGTCGTACTGAAAGATAAACTGCGTCAGTCTTTTACAGATAGCAACAGCAATAATTTACATGCTGGAATAGAAACACTGCTTGGAGTTTACGGAAGCTATTGGTACAACATGCGGCTTGCCCAGCGTAACTGGAAATAACTATGCTATATTCGTGGCGATGGAGGTCCCTGTCATCTATGTGCGCCGACTATCTTAGCTGCCTTCCTGGCTCGTCTGGCTGATGAAAATGCGCGCAGAAAGGTTTTTATACGGAACTGGAAGTCAGATTCTTGAATACTCGACAACCTGTACACGCTATCGCTTCACGTTGATTGGTCGGTTAACAGATCGATCTCGCTAGACACGCGTTCCTCATATTAAAATAAATTTGTTTGAAATTTGAAGGTTTCCATTATTTTGTCCTACCCCTGTATGTATGTATGTATTTGTGTGTGTGTTTGTCCCTCCAACATCGCTTGACAATCAGTGTTGGTGTGTTTACGTCCCGGTAACTTAGCGGTTCGACAAAAGACACTGATAGGATAAAGCACTGAGCTTAAAAAGAATAAGTCCTGAGGTCGATTTGTTCGACTAAAGTCGGTGCTCCAGTATGGCCACAGTCAGATGACTGAAACAAATAAGAGAATGTAAGAACACGTTTGTGTGTGTGTGTGAGGGGAGAGAGAGAGGGAGAGAGAGAGAGAGGGAGAGAGAGGGAGAGACGGAGAGAGAGGGAGAGAG
>NC_068982.1:191160493-191161511 GCF_001194135.2 Octopus bimaculoides | reverse complement strand
AATACAAAACCGACAGTTGTGAGAGAAGACAGCTGGGCATTAGAATATTAGAAGCAGCCGCCGCTTCTTAACGTGTTAAAGGTCAAAAAAAGGGAGTGGTGTGGCTCTTTCAGAAAATCCCAAGTTCATGTCACACTCACCACCACCACCACCACCACCACCGTTACCCAATCGGGAAAAACTATGCTCAGCAGCAGCAGCAGTAGTAGTAGTAATAGTATACTAGTCTCAAGCTGATCGGGGCCCAAGATGTCGGAAGGGGATCGGAGTGGGACTTACATCAAAATGAATTTCAGATTTACGGGAGATAAGTTTAAAATAAATTAAGAAAACGCGAAGAGGGTGTAACTACAGTTTGGCGCCCCAGATGTTGTTCCTTTAAAACTTCCTGAATAATGATTATATTTTTAGATACGTTTTCGACGATGTCGTTAGATTGTGATGACGTTGATAAGATTAAGAAATTTTCTCTCTTGCCGATTTTGTTTCTTCACAGCTCTCTTTAAGATAATTGTTTTTAAACTAAATTGTGCAAAATTACCTTGTCGACAGTGTATATTCGGTGCTACTTTGGCGTGTGGTCTACCGCAAGACCCTACATTAGCGTGTGGTCTACTGCAGTATCCTGTCTACGCTATGGAATTACTTTTAGCGAACGGTCTACCTTTTCTTGCCCTTTTACACTTGACCTCCACTGTAAGGACTTTATACTACAGGATAATAAAAACAAATTGAATAATGTTCAATAATGATTTATTAACGACTTACACTTAAATCTTAACGAAACATTTATCTCTCACATAAACACGTTAAAACATCTCTCTCTCTCTCTCTCTCACTCTCTCTCTCTCTCTCTCCCTTCACACACACATAAACACAAACGTGTTCTTACATTGTTTTGTTTCTGTCATTAGACTGCGGCCATGCTAGAGCACTGCCTTGGAGAATAATTAGTCGAACGAATTGACACCAGTACTTATTTCTTTCAAACCTGGTACTTGTCCTATCAGGTACTTTT
>NC_068982.1:191156583-191159365 GCF_001194135.2 Octopus bimaculoides | reverse complement strand
TATATATATATATATATATATATATATATATGTGTGTGTGTGTGTGTGTGTGTGTGTGTGTGTGTGTGTGTCTTTTTATTTTATACTTGTTTCAAGTTGCGGCCATGTTGGGGGCACCGCCTTAAATTTTAGGTCGAAGAATCGACACAAGTATTAATTTTTGAGTCTAGCACTTATTCTATTCGTCTCTTTTGCCGAGCTGCTAGGTTACGGAGACGTAAACACATTAACACTGGTTGTCAAGCGGTGGTGGTGGTGGTGGGGATAAACACGCACACAAAGACATCCACACATGTGTTTGTATGTATGTATGTATGTATGTATGTATGTATGTATGTATGTATGCATGTATATGTGTATGTATGTATGCATATATGTATGTGTGTGCGTGTATGTATGTATATATGTGTGTATATATGTATGTATGTGTGTGTGAGTGTATGTATGTATGTATGTATGTATGTATGCATGCATGCATGTATGCATGCATGTATGCATGCATGTATGTATGTATGTATGTATGTATGTATGTATGTATGTATGTAAATGTAAATGATAAAAATAAATATTTCTGTACTAAAACCTCAACCAAATTTCTATTCCTTCAACATCAATGCAAATTCTATTGGCGACACATACAGAAATATCTTAACGTTATATATATATTGACAGTACAGTACATTTCATACTCTCATTGTGCAATAGTCGGACGAGATTGTATCGCATGTTTTGAACTATCATGCAATCCTTCATACTTAAAACACATGGTTGCTCTCTGTCAAAGGGCGGAAGAAATAAGTAAATGAAGAAACAAAAAAACATGGAAGGAAAGGGTATAACATTTGCACCTCTTTGGTCCGTTATAATGGGAATTAATAATAATTGGTGAGGTTAACTCGACGAGGAAATGTTAAAGCTTGTAAAACACTATGCCTAATACAGAAAGGGACGTGTTCTCCAGTTCGATAATAGACACCTGTAAAGATGCTTGTATTTAGTGAAAATTTCTGATCTAGAATCCAGTAGATTAGTAAAGTTCTTAGATTTAAAAATGAATATGAGTTTCTTTACTTATAAAACGTCAGCATCTCCTTGGCCATTAACGAAGGTGTATACATTCGTTATAGAAGCACCGGTAAGTTATTTAATTTGGGAAGACGTTTACCACCTTAATAAGAGATTCACCGTATGCAGATGACAGTGACTTGGTAACCCCTTCAATCAGAGACATGCTGCACCTAATGCTTGAGGTATGATGAATGCTGTATAGCCTTGGGACTAAACAATAAGCTTAGATAAAACTATTCTTGTCTCAGCCAGCTCCCAACTCATATTATGAACCTGGCATTTTCCTTCAAAGCACAAAACTGAATGTTGTAGATAGTGTCTTCTGCTATAGCCCGGAGCTATTGTGGGAGACACTTAACCCGGAACCATGTGGTTGGGGAGCACACTTCTCACCACACAACCACGTAGAGTTATTACACAAGATTTCGCAAAGTGTGGCAATATCACACAAAGCCTTTGCAGTGACAGTGCTGACACCAACAGTTTGGTAGATTCGAATGGGCGCATCGTTTACTGGTTAGGGTTAGGGTTAGGGTTAGGGTTAGGGTGTTGCACTCACGATCAAAAGATCGTGATTTCAATTCCTGACACCTGACACGTGGCACACATTTGACCACTATAAACAAATCATTTGTTCAGGTCGTTCGGCAAAAGGTGAACGCTCATACGTCATCTTCGACGGGAGAGTCCATCATATATAGATATGTATGAGCGCGCGCGCGCGTGTGAACAAGAAGAAGACAACAACAGCAGATCGAACATAGCAGGACCACAGAATAATAGGCTACTTAAGAAATACACTGATGATTAAGGGCGAGGTTTAGAGAGAGATCACCCTTGAACCTTTACGTGGAAGACAGCTGTTGAAAACCATGTGGTGCTAATGTCTAATTTTGGAAGTTCCTGGTTGCAGTCGAGAGAGAGAGAGAGAGGGAGGGAGCAAGCAATACTCGATGCGAAAAGTGATCGTACCTTCTTATATGTTCTAATCTTTCTCTCTAAATTGAAAGAGCTTTTGGATTCGTCTGGATACATTGTTGCCAGTATCTAATAAAGCTTGCTAATTAAGTGTTAAATGATAACTTCTTTTAATTGCAGTTAAAAGAATTTATCATTTATCGTAATTATTTCCCCACGAAACATAAAGACATTACAAGATGAGTTAATCATCTCAAAATTTCAAATCAATTACTGTTCGTAGCAGAGCTTCGCCAGATCATTTTAACGAAATCAGAAGAATATCAGAAAATGTCTTTTATGTTCTAATCATTGATCTTCATAGATTTTCTTTCTACAGAAAATACATAACAAAATCTCTTCGTATTTTTCCAAAGAAACAGCGAACACAAAAGTTGTCGATAGACTTTTTAAGTATATAAACATTCCAGTGTCACTTCTAAATGTATAGTAAATGTCCCAAACTATTTTCATATTTGTCCAAAACAGGATGTCCACCATGGGTTAATGTAAATGATTGTTACACTAAAATACTCGGCATACCTACACAAGTGTGCCCCCACTCCAATTTTGTTTCCTCATAACTTCTAGAAAAATGGATATTTTTCAATGAAATTTTTCAATGAAATTTTTTCAGATGATGCAAATTCCGATATAATCGGAATTTGTTCTGAAAAAAATATTTTCCATGGGTGGGGAGAGGAGTTTCGGAAAATTCCCACGAGTCAGCTTTGTTTCCTAATCACTTTTAGAAAAA
>NC_068982.1:191152326-191156314 GCF_001194135.2 Octopus bimaculoides | reverse complement strand
AGAAAATTTTATTCAAAAAAATATCAATTTTTCTGGAAGTTATGAGGAAACAAATTCGAGTGAGCACATTTTCTACTTCTAAATTTGTGTTAAAATTCTAACATATGTCCAAAACTATCTTCAAATTTGTCCAAAATAGAATGTCCTCCGATAGGTTAATATAAATGGTTGTCACTCTACATTACCCTTTAATAGGTCACTATAATTTGTTTCTACTCTAGGCACCATGCCCGAAATTTTGGGGGAAGGGGCCAGTCGATTAGATCGACCCCAGTACGCAACTGGTACTTAATTTATCGACCCCGAAAGGATGAAAGACAAAGTCGACCTTGGCGGAATTTGAACTCAGAACGCAAAGACAGACGAAACGTAAAGATAGGCGAAATAGATCATTATAATTGGTGGTGGAGCTTCTCATATCGGGCGTTAATCATCGCTAAAGATTGCTAATATATTTTGTTTAACCCTAGAACAACACTGATCAGGTAGACCTATGGTCAAGAGTAGATGTGATCATTCCATATTTCTGTATGTCAAGGATGACGGACCTGAACGTGTCCTCTTTAAGTGTGACAGTAGAGTGTGGTTTGAGGGAGATCTGGTTGCTAATTTTAGTGGGTCAAGTGACTCCACTCCCGGCTTGATAAAAAAGAGTGAACTGTATTTATTGTTGGTGAAAAACTCGATGGTAGAAAAGAACGAATTGTTTATAGTTTTATCCAGAACCAACGCTGAGAGGAAGTAAAATTGTTAATACTTGAAAGATCGGTCTATGAATGGGGAAATAAGAGCGAGATTTGAGAGTAAACTGTTCCACAGCGGGAATCGATCGATAATGGATGACAAGGTAGGAGAGAGGAAGTGGTGAGGAGGAGGCGCAGAGAGAAATGCATTGTGGGAAGTGATGAAACAGAGAGAGAGAGAAAGAGAAAGAGAAAGAGAAAGAGAAAGAGAGAGAGAGAGAGAGAATAGGAGGGAAATAAAAAGGGAGAGAAAAATAGATGGAGAAGGAGAGAGAGAGAGAGAAGAAAAAGAAGAGAGAGAGAGAGAGAAGAAAAAGAAGAGAGAGAGAGAGAAGAAAAAGAAGAGAGAGAGAGAGAGAGAGAGAGAAGAAGAAGAGAGAGAGAGAAGTTGATCAGAAGAGGAAATAGGGGAGAAAGAAAGGAATAGAGTGAAATAGAGATAAAAGATAGGCCAGAGGAAGAGAACGAGTGCAAGAGAGAGAGAGAGAGAGAGAGAGAAAGAGAGAGAGAGAGGAAAAGGAGACAGAATAGAAGGGAAATGAAAAGGGAGAGAAAAATAGATGGAGAAGGAGAGAGAGAGAGAGAGAAGAAAAAGAAGAGAGAGAGAGAGAGAGAGAGAAGAAGAAGAGAGAGAGAGAGAAGTTGATCAGAAGAGGAAATAGGGGAGAAAGAAAGGAATAGAGTGAAATAGAGATAAAAGATAGGCCAGAGGAAGAGAACGAGTGCAAGAGAGAGAGAGAGAGAGAGAAAGAGAGAGAGAGAGAGGAGAAGGAGACAGAATAGAAGGGAAATGAAAAGGGAGAGAAAAAATAGATGGAGAAGGAGAGAGAGAGAGAGAGAAAGAGAGAGAGAGAGAGAGAGTGTGTTGCAGCAAGGAAAATAGCGTTGAGACAAAAAAAAAAAGTAAATAAATAAAATCACAAAGAAAAATCTACGAGTTAATGATTAAAGAGGAATAAAACGGGAATATATTAATAAGCGTGTACACATATAAACACACATAAAACTCATATGGTATGTATGTATGCATGTATTTATGTACGTATGTGTATAATATTTATTATGCATATTTACATAAAGCATATTTACATAAAGCGCGCACGCGTAAACACTCGCGTGCGCATGTATGAGTTTAGGTATCACTCTCTTCAATGTTGCTGTTGTTTAGCTGCGGTCATCTTTAGGCAACTAGATCAGGCGTTCTAGTCGTGGCCATCCTACCTTATTTTCAGACTCTGTATGTTTAGTTCAACAATATTGAAGGTAGTTTTCCATTAAAAAGAAAAGTTTGTGATTTGAGGGTTGTGGCTGTTATGTCTAGCAGCTCTAACAGCCACATCTATCCTTACCCTGTCCCTTCTTTCCATCAAGTTTTGTCGACTCAGTGACACTGCCTCTCGATCTCCTCTATAAAGGTTCGCTGTGTCTACCTTCGCTGTGTCTACCTTCGCTGTGTCACCTCAGGTATAGAAGATTAAATTAGGAATACAACGATGTGGTAAGTAGCTTGCTTACCAACCACATGGTTCCAGGTTCCAGGTCCAACTGCGTGGAACCTTGGGCAAGTGTCTTCTACTATAGCCTCGGGCCGACCAAAGCCTTGTGAGTGGATTTGGTAGACGGAAAGTGAAAGAAGCCCGTCATATATATGTATATATATATGTGTGTGTGTGTGTGTGTGTGTGTGTGTGTGTGTATATATATATATATTTGTGTGTGTGTATACGTTTGTGTGTCTGTGTTGTCCCCTCAACATCGCTTGACAACCGACGCTGGTGTGTTTACGTCCCTGTAACTTAGCGGTTCGGCAAAGAGACCGATAGGATAAGTACTAGGCTTACAAAGAGTAAGTCCTGGGGTCGATTTGCTCGACTAAAAGCAGTGCTCCAGCATGACCGCAGTCAAATGACTGAAACAAGTAAAAGAGTAAAAGAGTAATCAGTCAGTGTTATCACAGCGCCATCTGTTCATTCTATAGAGGTGGAAGTGGTTACCATCTGCCGATATTCCGTCGTAGACATTTATCAATTGGAAGTTCTGTGACAGGTAATTGAGTTGATACGCAGTTGATAAGCTTTTACTCAAAGAAATTTTGTTGTTAATTGTTCTTTAAGCAAATATTGATGCCAGTCAAAATGGTCGTATAAGAAGAAAAAAAAAAAATAGAAACAATGAAAATATATAAATAAGGGAATGAAAAAAAATCTGTCGTCGTAAAAAATGCAATTTATGAACAAACTTGAAAATATGTTGATGATAATGATGATAATAATAATAGAGACCTTTTGAGCAGGATTAGCTACTCAACCTGAAGACAATTCAAACTAGGCCCCCACCTGCAAGGTCATGCATTATTTATCTTGATGTGAGACTACCATGTCGCACCCATATGATTGTGATGCATGTACCTCGTGTACCCTTATCAGATGGGTAGCCATGATGGGTATATTTGGTTTAGTATATTAGTATCCTAGTGTCACTTTGATGGCATGCAATGCTCTCTCACTCAATAATAATAATAATAATAATAATAATAATAATAATAATAATAATAATAATAGTAATAGTAATAATAATGATAATGATGGTGCCAATTAGCGTTGGGTCCTTGGGGACAGTATGAGAAGGCATAAAGAGAAATATCAAGGAAATCGGAATAAAGTGTCCAGTAGGGCTGTTACAAAACGTCTGCCTCCTTGGCACGGCCAGAATAACCAGGAAACTATTTAGACAATTGAAAAGAACGAATAGCATGGTACCGTAGGCTTCAGGAAGCAAGCCCGCTACGTGTGCAAGACTCCAGGAGCTCCAACAAAACCTGTGATAAAGAGAAATAATAATACATTCTACTATAAGCAAAGGGCCCGAAATTTTAGCGGAGGGGTTAAGTCGATTAAATTGACCCCAGTACTCAATTGGTATTTAACTTATCGACCTCGAAAGGATGAAAAACAAAGTCGACCTCGGCGGAATTTGAACTCAGAACGTAACGGCAGACGAAATACCGCTCAGCATTTCGCCCGGCCTGCTAACGTTTCTGCCAGGTCACCACCTTAACAATACAGGAAATATTCTTTTTTTTTTTTCTTTTCTACTCTAGGCACAAGGCCCGAAATTTTGGGGTAGGGGTCCAGTCGATTAGATCGACCCCAGCAAACAACTAGAACTTAATTTATCGACCTCGAAAGGATGAAAGGCAAAGTCGACCTCGGCAGAATTTGAACTCAGAACGTAAAGACAGGCGC
>NC_068982.1:191151126-191152309 GCF_001194135.2 Octopus bimaculoides | reverse complement strand
ACAAAGTCGACCTCGGCGGAATTTGAACTCAGAACGTAACGGCAGACGAAATACCGCTCAGCATTTCGCCCGGCCTGCTAACGTTTCTGCCAGGTCACCACCTTAACAATACAGGAAATATTCTTTTTTTTTTTTCTTTTCTACTCTAGGCACAAGGCCCGAAATTTTGGGGTAGGGGTCCAGTCGATTAGATCGACCCCAGCAAACAACTAGAACTTAATTTATCGACCTCGAAAGGATGAAAGGCAAAGTCGACCTCGGCAGAATTTGAACTCAGAACGTAAAGACAGGCGCGTGCTAAGACACCCGGCACGCTAACGTTTCTGCCAGCTCGCCGCTTTTCTTTACAAGAAGTATTGAACGTGAACGATAATTCTTATTCTGTATATTTGTAGCTTTTACACGGAATGTGTGAAATGTTGTAAATGGCGCAGCTTTTGCTTTAACTAAACCGGTTGACCCTTGAAATATCTTTAGAAAATGTAAGATAATGTATGCATATGATATGGATATTCACGGACAACAGTTCTGTAGTTAAGTAGAACTTTTATTCTAGAAAATAACATAACGGAGAAGAACGAATTGACAACATATTGGACATATTAAAAGTAATCAAACCTGCATGATATTTTGGGAACGATGAACATTATTTTCTTATTTTCCTCTTATTTTTGGCATTTTAATTGACATCTTCACACTCATATTGGCGACTTTCATCAGGAACATTTTTCAACAATACCTTTTCAGTTGGAAAAATCGAATATACATTCGTACAAACTGAAATGTAATTATCACAAAGTTTAGTAGAAACACTCGTCGTAATTATTGACGGCACGGTTAGCCTTATATGTGCACACCGTAACCGCTAGGGTGTCTATCACTATATATGTATATATATATATATATATATAACGTGAGAGAGTTAGGGGTTGGGGGTTCAACCCACTAAGGGATAGTATCTATCCAGTATACTGCTGGGAGGGTACCCAATTATTGCTACACTAGTGCTATCCTAGGTGCAATCAATGGGAGCGGGTAAAAGTGGAGGTTTTACCCAAAATTTGTGTAACAATTAGAAAATGGAGGATAATATGCTGAACCCAACTACTTGCAGACGGTGTATCCCGTTGAATTCATTAATTTAATTTATAGCAAAAGTGACAAAAAAAGGAAGAAAAGAAAA
>NC_068982.1:191146075-191149592 GCF_001194135.2 Octopus bimaculoides | reverse complement strand
CACACACACACACACACACTGAGGGTGCATGGTGTAGTTCTTCTTTCTTATTGTAACCTCTACAAGTTAGTTCTTGTCTCGTGTACGACATTCCAGCCGTGGCCTACTACTAAACTGAACTATTCACCATAACGAGGTCATGGTACTGTACAAAAACATACATTTATATAGAATTTTGTAATACAAATATTGCATAATGAATAAAAAAAGATATCTTTACAGGCGCAGGTGTATGGTAAGAAGCTTGTTTCACAACCACATGTTTCCGGATTCATTCCCACTGCGTGGCACCTTGGGCAAGTGTCTTCTACTATCGCTTCGGGCCGACCAACTGAAAGAAGCCCGTCGTATGTATATTTATCTATCTATGTGTGTATGTTTGTTTGTGTCTGAGTTTATCTCCCACCCTTTTGACAACTAGTATTGGTGTGCTTACGTCCTCGTAACTTAGCAGTTCGGCAAAGAAGGCCGATAGAACAAGTACCAGGTTTACGAAAAAAAATAACTGCTGGAGTCAATTCCTTCGACTAAAACTTCGGGAAGGCAGTGCCCCAGCATGGCTGCAGTCTAATGACTGAAACAAGTAAAAGATTTTAAAAAATGAAAGAAAGATCTAGAATAATAAGTGATATAAATGTTGGTTGATTGGCTGGTTGATAACTCCAGTCACACTTTACAGTGTGTAGAGGGAGGAAGGGAGAGAGAGAGAGAGAGAGAGAGAGAGAGAGAGATAGAGGGAGAGAGAAAAAGAAGGGGGGAGAGAGAGAGAGGGAGTAAAAGAGTGTTAACGAAAGAATCGTAGGATTAGTGAAAAACGATGTAAAGATAATTTCCTGAAAAGTTTATATTTTTTCAAGAAATTTTGCAGAGATAAGTTTTCGTTGGAATAAACTGCAGTTTTATGTTTATAAAGTTCTGCAAAAATAATGACATACTTCTTGTAAACATACGAAGGAGAAATTTGTTTTATTTCATTTTACTTTTAAGGTAATAAAATTTTCTTCATTTCATTATTTTGTGGAAGTATCAAGAAATTTGATATGTTAAATTAAAATTATTGTCCACCATATTTCCTGGTATTACCCATGATGCCTTAGCCATGATGGCCACTCTCTTCTTCCAAGTTAACTTTTACTACGATATGTAGATCAATGGTTGATTAGTTTTATGGGGTCAATTTTTTATTTGTTACTTTTTGGTTATCTCACTCCAATTAAAAATTTAGGTTATCTCTCCTCGTTTTGCGAGAAATATCGGTACTTTTGGTTATCTCCTTCAACTAAAAAAATTGTTTAACCCTCAATAAAACAAACAAAAATGAAAAAAACTTAGTAAACATAAAAAGTGAAAAGATTAAACATCGTTTTGAATCTGATAATATTTTTATAACAGATCATACGATTCCTATTGAGGGGGCCAAACGTCAACAATGTGTTGAAGTATTGAAACAAAAGGATCTAACTCTTTTAATCCCATCTCTTGTCACCACATAAACTCGATGTTTTAGTGGGGAGATAACCTAGTTTTTTAATGGCAATTTTTTAATGGGGGTGAGATAACCAAACACTACGTTTTATTCTTAATCTTTAACTGTTAAGTCGAATGAATCGACTCCTGTACCCGTTTTTTTTTTTAAGTCTGGTAGTTATTCTATTGATTGCTTTTGCCGGACTGTTGCGATACGGGGATCCACACCAACACCGGTTGTCAAGCGGCGTGTGTATGTGTGGGGACAATACAGACAAACACACACACATACACACACACGTTTATATGTGTGGGTCCTTGTGTTTGCCCTCCTCCGTTCCCACAGCTTGAAGACCGGTGCTGCTTTGTTTTCGTCCCCGTGACATTTGTGGTTCGTCCCAAGAAACCAATAGAATTGACTTAAAGTCAATTACTGGGGTTGATTCGCTCAAGGTGGTGCCCCAACATGGTTTCAGTCCAATGACTGAAAGATAGCAGACGCGCGCGCGTGCTTTATTTTTATCTTTTACTTACTTCTGTCATTAGAGTGAGGCCATGCTGGGGCACCGCCTTGAAGAATCTGTAAACTTCTAATTAGCTATTTCTTTTCTGGTTGAGAGAACCCAAATTTCTTAAGATTGGTGTGTATGTATGTATGTATGTATGTATGTATGTATGTACGTATGTATGTATGTATGTGTGTGTGTGTGTGTATGTATGTATGTATGTATGTATGTGTGTGTGTGTATGTATGTATGTATGTATGTATGTGTGTATGTATGTATGTATGTATGTATGTATGTATGTGTGTGTGTGTGTGTGTGTGCGCGCGTATGTACGCATGTTATTCAATTTCCTTTCAAGATCTCCAGCCAATAGAAAAAGAGAGCCAGTTTCTAACCTAGATCAAAGGCTTCTTCAATAGAATTTCAACAACATCGTTTGGCCATACTTGTCTATGTTTTCAGTATTTGGAGTCAGGGCATGTACAGATCTGTATGTTTTGTTTTATAAATGTATTCTTATGCATATAGTTGCATGTCTAGACATGCGCATATTTACTTAAATGTTAAATTTCTATTGATGGCTTCTAATTAGTTGTCGTCTTTCTGGTTTTGTGAAGCCTAATTTCTCAACATTTGTGCTTAGGCAGTTTCTAACATATCCCAGTGCCCAAATGATTACAGGTATAAACCTGAACTTTCTAGTCCGAGTAGAGAAACTAAAATTCTTTCTTTTTCACTGATATTTAGCTTTATGTTAACATCCACTGGACAGTTGATTTCCACAACTATACGCAGTTTCTCTTCTCTGTCCCAAGTCACTATGTCAGGTCTATTATGTTTACATTTTATTGAGGTTTTCTTCGGGACATTCCACCAGTGCCCTTTCATTTTATGAGTGGCTATGGCCCCTACCACACTGTGGGTTCCTATCCTTTTGGCCTCAGTATTATCCTTCGACAGATTCCATTATATAGTATCTTGACTACAACATGATGTCTCATTATACAGTGATGATAGTTTTGGACCACTGCTAATGGTGCGGGTGATGCTTCCGGCATGAACCCCACAAAGTCTGCATCGGTTATCACATTTTAGTGTTTCCCCCGCATCTCTGTCCCTTTTGTGCATCAGGTTGTTTGGTTGTTTTTCCTGTGCCCGGATCGCAAATGCATGCCCATCGAAGTGAGAGTTCGTAATCTGGTCGCTGGTTCATCTGTTTCGATTATCAACGTTGCTGTCCTCCCGGAGCTTTCTGCTACCATATTCATCCACGCTCTCCTGTTGATACATGCTTATTCTTTCATCTGGTGGCAGAAGTGTCGTGTAACTCCTTTGGGTATGTATTCAGGGTTATCAGACAAGGAATAGTGGCTCAGTGGCTAGAGCGTCGAGCTTACGATCGTGAGGTTGTGAGTTCGAATCCCGGACCGGGATGCGTGTTGTGTTCTTGAGCAAGACACTTTATTTCACGTTGTTCCAGCTCACTCAGCTGTAGACACGAGTTGTGATGTCACTGGTGCCAAGTTGTGTCGGCCCCTTTGCTT
>NC_068982.1:191145482-191145996 GCF_001194135.2 Octopus bimaculoides | reverse complement strand
TTAATATTTCTAAGTCTCTCTAAAGGAGACTACGGCAGCGGTACTGGAAATATATATATATATATGTGTGTGTGTGTGTGTGTGTGTGTGTGTGTGTCTGTTTACTTCTGTGTTCCTTTCTGTCGGAGAGCGTAGGCTCGAAACGTAAAAGACTTTCGCACTTCCCGAACGTTAAACTAATACATCTGTTTGTTGTTTACACATCCGTCTTCGTCTTTTGTTTTTTTGTTTGTAAATTCTTACTATATGTATATATATATATTGATGAAGGGAATGTTCTTTATGTTGCATGTCTCGGTTCTCTGTTATTTTCATAGTTTGATACGTTTTTTTATGTCCTGTACCCATATATGTATGTATAAATACATATATATGTAGGTATGTACATATATGTATGTATATATGCATATATCTATATATTATTTATATTATTATATGATCGAACTTAGCGGTTCGGCAAAACAGCCCGATAGAATAAGTACTAGGCATCCAAAGAATAAGTCCTGGGGTCGAT
>NC_068982.1:191143471-191145129 GCF_001194135.2 Octopus bimaculoides | reverse complement strand
ATATATATATCGTTTGTATATTTATTGGCTAAACTGGCAATATGACCATCGCCAAATACAACAATATATATATATATAAACAATAATAATACTCTCCGATGTTGGTGTGTTTACGTCTCCGTAACTTCGCAGTTCGGGAAAGAGACCGATAGACCAAGTACTAGACTTACAAAGAATAAATCCTGGAGTCAATTTGTTCGACTAAAAGGCTGTGCTCCAGCACGGCCGCAGTCAAACGATTGAAACAGGTAAAAGAATAAAAGAATTTATAAATACACACACACGCGCGCACACACACACACACACACACACGCTGTAGTATTATTACGCGATAACACCGCAAACGTTACACATGAAACTGAAGTACCAGGGTAATTGCTGCGTGTTCTTGTTTCAAAGACAATATGTATGCGCGTGTATGCATGCTGCGTGTTTGAGTGTCATTGAGTGCGCGCTTGTATATTTACATATACATGTACATATAAGCTGAAACTTCGAAGTCACACTTAACCATTGCCTCAGTGTTTCAGAAATATCTCTTCCACGAAATAATCCTTCAGCTTAATGGAAAATTGTTTTTGTAAATAACTGCAAGCATTAATAAAGACAGACAGACAGATAAGTAGATAGATAGGTAGATAGATAGATAGATAAACGTGTTTTCCTTTTATTTAATGGAAGGCTTTCTAAAATGACCCGTACAACATACAATAATTATATTATTATATGTTGTCAATCTTAATTTGAACAGATACCGTGATCAAACGACACGCTAACCATGACTATATGGTCTTGTGTTTATGTATGACTGAATTATTCAATGTAACGTTTTTTCCCCCCTTTTATCTAAGACAATAAAGTGTGATTTAAGTGAAATTTGGCTGTTATTTCTAGCAGTTGAGCGACTACACTGAGACACACTCGAAAGGCTGCATCCGGTTGTGACGTATGTGTTCACCTCTGCTGTGTTTACGGTGATTCGCCAAGAAATTAGTCCTACGTAGATTTGTGCGTGCATTTGTATGTATGTATGTATGTATGTATGTATGTATGTATGTATGTATGTATGTAGGTATCTATCTATCTGTCTGTCTGTCTATCTATCTATCTATCTATCTATCTATCTATCTGTCTGTCTGTCTGTCTGTCTGTCTGTCTGTCTGTCTGGCTATCTATCTATCTATCTATCTATCTATCTATCTATCTATCTGTCTGTCTGTCTGTCTGTCTGTCTGTCTGTCTGTCTATCTATCTATCTATCTATCTATCTATCTATCTATCTATCTATCTATCTATCTACATACATACATACATACATACATAAATACATACCAATAGTTCCCTGGTGCATAAAGCGGCCAGCTGGCCTAATCATTACCGTCATTCGTTCGTCTTTATGTTCCGGGTTCAAATTCCGCCAAGGTTGACTTTTTTCGTCCTTTCGGTCTCAGTAATATAAACACCAGTTGAAAACTGGAGTGAATTTAATGGTCGATTTTGCCCTTCAATCGAAAAGTGCAGTCCTTTTGCCAAAATTCAAAACCAATATTTTTTCTTTGTACGTATATATCTTTAATTTTTTACTTGTTTCAGTCATTAGGCTACGGCCATGCTGGGGCACCGCCTTGAAGAATTTTAGTCGAATTAATCGACCACAG
>NC_068982.1:191141161-191141562 GCF_001194135.2 Octopus bimaculoides | reverse complement strand
GTAAGCATGTATGTAAGTATGTATGTATGTATGTATGTATGTATGTATGTAAGTATGTATGTGTGTGTGTGTATGCGGGTGTTGCACTCACGATCGCTAGATCATGATTTCAATTCCTAGACCTAGTGGAGCATTGTGCTCTTGAGCAAAAGACTTCATCTCAGGTTGCTCTGTGATCACTTCGACACCCGACACGTGGTAGACTTGTGCACCTGTTCGTCAAAAGTCGATTTAATGGAGAGAACTGAGCCAATGTGTGGCACGGACATTTTATAACCATAAACAAATCATTCGAGCGGGTTTTTCGGCAAAAGCTGAGATTTTATACGTCGTCTTCGACGGGAGAGTCATATACACACACGCACACACACACACACACACACGCACACACACACACACAC
>NC_068982.1:191134794-191140692 GCF_001194135.2 Octopus bimaculoides | reverse complement strand
TATATATATATGCTTGTATGTGTGCGTGAATATATAAATAATGTACTGTTGTGTTTCAATCATTGGATTACAGCCATGACCTTGAAGGGTTTAGCCGATCAAATCGACTCCTGTAATTATATTCTAAAACTTGATACTTATACTGTCGATGTCTTTTCGCTGAAGCGCTACGTTATGGGGATGCAAACTAACTAATTCCGGTTGTGAAGTGGTAAGACAAAAAATTCACAACCACACGCACTCATATACAAACAAACGTTTCATATAAACATGCGAGCATAAAAAGATGCACACATATACACACGCATACTCATACATACACGAACGTACATCTCAGAACGCCATACTTGTATTTTAAATCAATTCTAATTTCGGATGTTTTTATATAAATATCCCTTCTTAACTTCATAATTTTATAATAGTAAAACAAAATTTATGTTATAGTATTTCCTTATAATATGATTTATAAAACATTATCATTGCCAATGATAATCATGAACTTGGTATTGTTTAAAAACATATTTTATTTCACTTTATGTTTTTTTGTGGAAGATTCAGGAAGTTAACTCGGAGAATGCGCAGTCATTCCGGAAATCTACGAACACGAGGTCTTTCAAATAAATTGTTTAGCTGATAACTATTATCTTTGATTTATGCATTAAATAAGACCGAAATTACACTTAAAAAATAGACAAGGGTTCTATTATAAAATAGTCAGTGATTAACTTAATGTTAGGCGCGTACTGTTTTGGAAACCAAGGGCTAGTGTCTTTAAACTTGTAAAATGTGCCGTCATCTTTCGTTTCATACACACACACACGTACATATATGTATATACGTATGTGTGTATATGAAGGCATTTCATTGCTTGACGGAATACTGAAAAGGCTTCGATGTACGTCATTTTATAATTCATAGTTTTAGGAGGAACGGCATGAATGCCACAACAACGAACTACTCATTCTACAAATCTATTTAAAAATCAAAAGTTTATTGTTTTTTCGCTTTTCGTTAGCGAGTACCATGTTGTTGAAATAAATAAAGAAATAAAGCTAAATTTTCGCGGACCATATCCGGCGGACGGGTTTCGATTCTCTATGATGCATGCTTAATTTTTATGTTGCTAACATACAAACACCATGCAGTGTTACTGTTCTTCCTTGATTGCTCGCTACTTGTATATATATACGTAGCCTGGCCGTTGATGAAAGAAACCACTAATTGTAAAGAAAGTACGATTTGCGATATATATATATATATAGACACATACACACACACATATACAATATATATATATATATATATATATATATATACACACATATACAATATATATACATACACACACACACACAGATATATATATATATATATATATATATATAGACGGCGAGGTGGCAGAATCGTAAGCACGCCGGACAACATACTGTGCGACATTTTTTCCGGCTTTAAGTTCTGAGCCGAAATTCCGCTGTCGATGACTTTACATTTTATCCTTCCGGAGTCGATAAAATAAGAGCAAGTTGAACACTAAGGTCGATGTAATTGTCTCGCTCCTTCCCCACAAATTTCAGGCCTTGTGCATCTAACGGAGAGTATTATTTTGTTGTTGTTATATCTCTTCGTTACAAACCACAAAACTACAGAGATGTTACAACATTGCCATAATTTCAATCGCTCAGCTGAAAAGAAAAATTTTAATGAATAAATAATAATGACATCAACTTATTTTGAATTCCTTTTGTGGTTTAGTTTTCCATTTATTAGCCGTTTCACATACGTAAACACGTGTGTGTATGCACCTGAACGTGTGTACGAGAAATCGTTATTAATGTTGTTATTTATTTCTTTTTCTCTCTGTTTCGTAAATATGTTGTTTATGAGAAGAAAGCTAGAGCGGCAGCAGTAATGGAGGTTCTGCGAAGATGCAGTCTGTGTGCGCAGTCGCACTTTGTAACAGGCAACTGACTGTAGTAAATATGACGGCGACAGTGAAGGAAGAAAACTACACAAGCAGCCCCTTCGCTGCTCGTTCGATCGGCCGAAAAACAGAAAGCAGGCAAACAAAAACATTAGCTTTTTGCCTGTAACAAAAAGTCAGTGTGAACGGTCATGTGTGAATACAACAGCAACACACACACACGCGCGTACATACATATATACGTATATATATATATATATATATATATATATATATATATATATATATATATATATATATATATATATATAATAATAATAATTATTATTATTATTATTATTATTATTATTATTATCTAAAACAATGGCACATGAAATATTAAATATGTTTTTGCAATATTTTATCTAATATAACAGTAAACGATATCTTTGTTTATTCAAATATGTCTCTCTTTCTATCGGTTTATCTCTGTTTGTTATATTGTTCCTTCTTAAGATCAATCCACGCAAAACAACACCTCATACTTGTATGGTGTATTATGAAGCAATTAGTTTAATAATGCATTCGTTGTGACAGTTTATTTTATTAAATGTGCATATGGATTTAAATTATGTGTATATCTATATGCGTATACACATGTATATGCAAATATATTTATATGTATGAATAAAATTATATAAATATGTAACTATACAGATGTTTTTGTGTGTAATATGTATGTTTACTAATGTAAAAATATATGTATATGTATACAAACATATAGGTGTATACGTGTGGGTGTGTGCATATATGTGTATTGCTTAATTAAATGCTTGTACATTTGTAAATAAACTACTTTCTAACAAGCTAAAGGAATCTTATATTAATATATATATATATATATATACATGTATGTATGTATATATATATCTTATATATATTCATATATATATATAATGTACTTGTACTCACACACACACACATATATTGCATTACGTTACTATGGACGCATGTTATACGCAATACATTAATACAGATAAATGTTATGTTATACATTGATGAAAGTAAATGGTTGTTATACGTTTGACGTAAGATGGACGGAGAAAATGTTCAGCTGACGCGAGCGACACCTCACGTCCATATTTAGAAAAAGTTAAACAGGCTTATGTATTGCAGAAAATAATCTATTTCGAAACTATTTCTAAATGATTAGAAACTAAAGTTGTATTTTTTGTAAACAACATAAAATTGAGTTTATTCTAAGAAAGATAACAATTAAAATGAAAAAACAATTCTAGCAGTTTTCTAACGATCGACATTTTACTCTGTGAAAGCTATAAGGTGATACGAGCGTACCTCAACTACGACACTTGGCGGCAAAAATCTTTACTAAGGGAAGACAAATCTTTACTAAGGGGCCATACACTACGCCATTTTATTTTCTATTAAATAAGTTCATCCGCTTCTGCGTTCGAGTTAGGTTTTTTCTTCCTTATTGCTTTATCACAGAGGGAAATTTACCGATTTCAAATACAGCTGAAGGACTCGACTATTTGTTTTGTGCAATGAGGTAAGAGTTGTTGTTTTCGCGAGAATTTAAGAGAATTTTGGTGCAAAAGTCTTGCATCGTTTGCGCCGTTTGGCATACGCCATTTTCCTGCGGACATGTGTGGCTTCGTGCAGGAACAGATAGAGGGCGTTAGTTTAGTAATGGTTCCAGCCATACAGTTGGAGTGAAACCGACAACACAACAGGTATCACTTGTACTTTTCATAATTACCAGTTATATATTTTGCAACCACGATAAATTTGCTTTATACATATATATATATATATATATACACATACATAGATCTTCTGTGTATGCATATATATATATATATATATATATATATATATATATATATATATATAAATCTGTGTATGTATGTATATATATATATATGAAATTGTCTGCGTGTGTATATATATAAAATTATAT
Source organism: Octopus bimaculoides (assembly GCF_001194135.2). Taxonomy (NCBI): domain Eukaryota; kingdom Metazoa; phylum Mollusca; class Cephalopoda; order Octopoda; family Octopodidae; genus Octopus; species Octopus bimaculoides. The sequence continues at coordinate 191,136,811 of NC_068982.1, read as the reverse complement.
ACACGAATATAGTGTGCCTGTATGTTTGTCTATGTGCACATAGACATGCATGTATATATATATGTATACACACGCACGCATGCGTGTATATATATATATACACACGCATGTTTATATACACACACACATGTATGTGTATATATATATGTGTGTGTGTGTAATTACATGTGTTTGTAATACACATCTTATATAGCAACATAGTTTGGTGTGTGTTGTTAGACAGTGAAGTCTAAATTTTTTCTCAGCCTTTAATTAGAATTTTCAATTAGTTTTGTTCTTGAATTGTAATGCTATCTGTAGTTATTAGCTATTTCTCTTCGTATAAATTATGTGGTGTGTGTCATCAATTTTCAGATGCATTTATCATAAAATATTGCTGATTAAATTCGTTTAATTTAAAGCTGTATATTGTTGCAAAATATATGAAACCGGTTTTTGAAGCTATTTCAGTTATTTAGATAAACACCTTGTATTCAACATGAATACTGATAAAGAGTTATGCTTATCTTTTTAATAAACCTTTTTATGTTCACAAGCATGTCTATCCTTTATTCAATTTTGTCGTACCCATATTTCGTGTTATCGTCCTTTTAGCAGAAAAGGCATTAGTGTAATTAGAATAAGTCAATACCCTAATTTTCTTTGAGGAAAAAACGCAACGTTTATTTGTAATAACCTTTAAAAATGTAGTAATATTTTAGAATTATTTTTAGCACTGGTAAAGTTTCCATTCACTTTTAGTTTTGTATTTATATATATTCCGCTGTGTGTATTTCCCCACGAAACAGTCAAACCAACAAAACAAAGATCAATCGACAGATATTATAAGACTCAAATCATTGTCCAAGATTCTGTAATGTTCTTCTTCCTGTAAAATATTTTATTCGATCACTATTATTATTATTATTATTATTATTATCTTAGAAAATATTAGCGCTATTTCAATATTTCCATCCTCATTAAATTTTCTTTTAATTTCAATATTTTTGGAAATGATGCGAGGCTGCAATCTTCATTCATGACTAACAAACCTTTAATTTGTGGTTGCTGTTTATTATTATTATTGTCTTAAAGTCGTATTTAAATAATGTTTATATATATCAGTCTTTCTTCCGTATTACTCGTTCAACGTTCTTAACACGACACAATTCTCATAAAACCCTCAATTTTTCTATAATTACAGTTTTATTCGTATTAAATAAATCCCTCCTTGTATTTCCACATCTAAATAACATCTCCCTTGATATTGTCCCCTTTTCATCACTGATTTAACTTCTAAACAAAGCTAGGACGGAAAACTTTACACACAGACCAGATATTTTATCTTTTTATATCGAAATCATGTTTAAAACTATATATTTAATGAACAATTAATTATACTTTGTAATATAGTTTACATACAGTAACACATATATTACTTATATAAAGTTTTCTATAAAGTACTTAATATAATCATTTTGTCGAATTAAACGCAAATGCACACACATCCGGTGTTGACTGGAATCGTTATCTTAAAAATGGAAAATAATATTTTATAAAATAGATGCATTGCTTATAAAAACATTATCGTAATTTATTAAGAAGTTCGATAAATAAAGCCCCACGTCAGCCCTATTTGAGCAGCCCCATGATCAAAGATATCAACCACTACTATCAAAAGTATATGTTTTAGACAGTGTCGAATCATGATAGTATGGTTTCTAAGGGAGATGTGACTGACATTTCTAGCAAACCGAGCGGTTACATACAGGCTCGTTTGGCAGAATGCAGTTATAAAAGCTGGTTTTTCTTATTGTTTCATCAAAAGGTAACCAAACAGATTTGGTATATGTTAGCTTGATTGCTATTTACATTAAATAACCGACTTTTAAATTCCGTTTATTGTTTATCAACTTCCCGCTTTCAGAGAGAGAGAGAAAGGCAGTGGTCCTTGTTTTTCATGTTATTCTACATTCATTACAATTGAAAATTTAGACCAGTTTGTCCTCCTTCTAGTATATACAACCACCTTCCATTC
>NC_068982.1:191129349-191134733 GCF_001194135.2 Octopus bimaculoides | reverse complement strand
ATATATGCATATTATTAATAATAATAATATGGTATCCTCCCGGATAATATATCGCGAACTCATATATATATATATGTGTGTGTGTGTGTGTGTGTACAGAGCATACGTTGTATATTTACTATACACACACACACACACAACAAAGGTACCTTTCTCTCTTCTGTCCATGGTCGATGTGCTTTGAGAAATAAAAGCGAAATTTCCGCCATATCCCACACGCGTTGATTATGAGAGAAGGCTTGAGAAGATGCAGTGGTTACGGTTGGAATGCCTTGATAAACAGATCAGAGTTGATCTGGAGCTAAGCAACAATTACACATCTCACTCACTGTGTCGTTGCCTTTTTTGAAAGATTTATTAATCAATGAGCACATGTTTGTGCGCCGACTAATCGGACCTCGCATGACGCACGCGCACACAGTTACGTATATCTCTCTGTCTGTTTATCTATCTGCCTATGTGTGTGTGCATATATATATATGTGTGTATGTATATATCGTGTGTGTGTTTATGTTATATATCGTGTGTAAAATCTGTAGAAGCCCCGCCTACTAATTTTAATATATTTATAAATTCATTGTCCATTCGTTGTCGTTATCAATAACAAACACAGAATTTATTTAATTATCGAATGGAATATTGCAATCGGTGAAGTTATTGATGTTACCGATCACGTCTGAGTATTTCTTACTTGCTGCTCTCTTAGGAATCATTTCAAATATCTTCAGATCTTTGTAAACATCAAAACAAGAGAAATTGGTAAACAAGGGCAGTAACTCTTCGCCGACGGCTTTTTTTTTATTTTTTATATTTCCTCCAAACCAGGACAACACCCTATGCATGCCATACATACATACATACGCGTACTTGTGGCTGTAGAATGTTTAGGACACTCGTTTGCTTTCTGTTGTATTAAATGATTCCAAACAATATCTAAATCATCATTCGCTTTTCCATGTTTAGAATGGGTCAGACCTAATTTGTCGAGGCAGATTTTTCCACGGCCCCATGCCTTTCCTGTCGCCTGTCTTCACGTGTTTCCAAGCAAGGTAATATTTTCTATGGACAGACATGTTTTTCACGGAAGAGTGGGTTCGAACAACATCGCTTGCATGACGATGTTTCTCGTTTATAAACATCACATGATGCCGAGACATGGTTACACACACACACACATACTGGAAATGTACTTGCCTGACAAGTGATTTGATCTGAGACTGTTGAAGCTAAAATAATTAACGGCATGGAAAACGGCCATTCAAAAACGCAAAATTTGCTGTCAAAAATGTCAGTCTTTGTGATCCGGTCACTGCCTCAGTTCCACTCGTTCGAGGCGAGATTGTTGGTTAGCCTTTGCAGGTTTCAAGATTGTAACTAGAGTTCTTGTTTATATAGATTAGTCAGTCGTTCTGGTTGTCATTACTTGGTGCTTGTCGGTGGTCAGTTAATGTGGTATTTTGTATTATTCAGCTCCCTCTTGTGAGTTACTGTCAAGCTGTCACCCACAGCCTTATGGCTAAGATCAATGCCCAGTAGAACCTGTCACGTGCTTGGGTAATCGGCAACGAAACTGGCAATTACACCAAGCTTGTTTGGTGAGAAGGGTGATTATTGGACATCCTCTGGACCGTAAACAAAACCTGACAAAGTGGGGGGGGGGGGGACTCAGAGCCATACAAAAGTGAAAGAAACAAAAAGAGGTCGACTGCCTTGAATGTGGGAAGATGAACAGAATGAGAAGTTACAAAGGTGAGACGGTGTCTTAAGAAAATCACCTGAACAGAAGTTTTTTGTGAGCCTTATTTTTGTATTCAGCAGTGAAAAGGCTGAATAGTAATTGTATGAAGCACCAGGATTGGATGTGGAAGCTGATCGTACTATGAATCCCGAATGGTTGGGACTGGTTAATCATCCACATTGACTGATGATTTGATTGTTCTCAGTCGACTTCATCTTCAAAGCTACAAATGATACTAGGAGATGTGCTGAGCTGATGTACTACACATCTTCCTAAAGGTTGGCAACAGATGGGGGGGGGTGAGAAATTGAGGAGCATTACCAAATATATTTGTGCTTTGGCTTGTTGTCATATTTACAGAACAGTGGGCTTCTTTCAGTTTCCATCTAGGAAATCCACCCTCAAGGCATTGGTTGACCCAGGGCCATGGTAGAGGACATTTGCCCAAGGTGCCATGCTATGGGCCTGAACTGGGAAGCAAAATTCTTAAGCACACAGCCACACCTGTTAATCTTAAGTTTTCAGCTTTCAGAAACTTGTTTTGCTTAGTTACCATCTAGCCTTGAACCAACAGGCTCAAAGCCATTTCAGCTGTGACTATGCTATCTTTTTTTATGTTTTCCTCTTTAAATAATCAGGCCTGTTATATTTTAGAATACTCTTTCCAATGTATTGACCCTTTTTTAAGGTCCTGAGTATGATTTAGCTGCTATATAGTAGGTTAGAAAGATCATCATCATAGATTTAAAATCCATGTTCCATGCTGGCATGGCTTGGATGGTTTGACATGGTCCAATGGGTGTGCAAAGACTGCATCATACTCTAGTATCGGCTTCAACATGGTCGTTATGGCTTTCCTAATGCCTTGTAAAGGAATGTTCTGGTAATGTCAAGGCAAGGTTATCTTTCCTTCACCATCCTTTCTTACACCATGTTCATCTTTCTTGGTTTCTTTTCCTTTTTAAAATTATGGTTGTGCATGGGGTGAAAGGGAGTTCTCTTCAAGAATGAAGCCTTTGTCAGGGTATCGATCTGATGGAAGTGAAAAGTGTGTGGCAGAATGAGTATTTCGCACTAACCACAAAGAGTAAGTTAGGGTTGTAGACATATTGAGGGAAACTAAGAAATTATGGGAGTTGGGTTAAAAAGAAGATTTGTAAAGGGATATAGTGATTTCTCCAGTTCATATCACAGTTGTACAAATGAATAGCAGGAGTCAGTATTGACCCCTGGCTACCCAAATGATCTTCAGCATTAAGGGTGCTGAATTATCCAGGGAATTGGTGAGTAATTTAAAGCAAAAACTCTCAAATTTCTGACCAAATATCGATGCAATATTAATATTCACCAAACATATTTCACATTTAAATATTTCAACTTTTATAATAATAGGACTGAATTTTTATTACGGATTGGGAGCGCTAAGCAGTTTTATTACCGCTCCAAACGTGCCACAAGCATATTTGAAATGGTAAATAACACTGAATAAATTTTTATTGTTCTTCATCAATTTAAGTATTTTCATTAAATTTCTTTAAATATTTCTTATTAAAAAGTAGTTACTGATCCAAGAGACCAAAGAAATTAGTTTTTAAATCAACACTTTTTTTAATATAATATTATCTTTTACTTTTTACTTGTTTCAGTCATTAGACTGTGGTCATGCTGGAGCACTGCCTTGAAAAATTTCAGTCAAAGGAATTGGCCCCAATACTTAATGTTTTTTAAGCCTGTTACTTATTCAATCAACCACTTTTGCCAAACTGCTAAATTATGGGGATGTAAACAATGATGAGGGACAGACAGAGTCACACACATATTATATAAATATATATATATATATATATATGTATGTATATACACACACACATAATATATTGGGTCATCCCATAAATAATGTATTTTTTTTATACTATTATTATTTTTCAAAATTAAGATAAACAAAGTTCTTTTTTGATCTAATTTATACTCTCCTTCATTTTTTACAATGCTCTTCCATTTATCTGGTAGACTTGCAAGGCCTCTCTTCCAAAATTCACCTGTATGTGATGAAAAATACTCCTCCTATACTGTTTTGACCTCGTCTACAGAATTTGTATTTTTTCTGTTCAAATGATTTTGAAGACTGCGGAATAAATGATAATCAGATGGGGCAATGTCTAGCAAATATGGTGATGGGGCATTGCTTCTCATTCAAACTGCTCCAACCTTTGGAATGTCATCCTTGCTGTATGTGGCTAAGCTTTATCCTGATGGAAGAACATCTTTCGTCTTGAAACCAAAGATGGTCGTTTTTTTTTCTAGCGCTGTCTTAAGTCACTCAAGCTGTTCACAGTAGCTCTCCTTTTTTTATTTTTTGGTTTGGGTTTAAAAGTTCAAAGTGGACTAAACCTTTCATATCCCACCAAACAGGTAACAACATCTTACATGGGTGAAGACCTTCTTTAGCCTGGGGTGCCGGAGTTTCTCTTTTCCCTTACCCGCTGTCTTCAGCACATAATATTTTTATAGAGACCCCATTTCTCATCACCAGTCACCATTCAGTCCAAAAAAAGTTCATTTGTGAGACATGACAGCAAAGAAGAGCACACATTCACCCTTTGCTCGAGAAGTCTGTGAGGAACCCATTGACCCAATTTGCTGACTTTTCCAATGGCACACAGGTGTCGATGAATGGTTGAATGACAAAATGCACACTTCTCTGCTAGTTCCTCAATAGTTACGATGGAATTTTGTTCCACCGGGGTTTGCAGGGCATCCTCGTTGAGCTCTACAGATCTTCCAGGATGAGGCTCATCTTCTAGGCTGTAGTTTTTGGCTTGGAATTTCTGGAACCACCGTTGACACTGGCTTACGCTTATTGTCCGATCCTCATATACTGCATTAATATTCCTCCCACTTTCCATTGTGTTGTTGCTTTTATTGAACTCATAAAGCAAAATATGCCGAATATGCACTTTTGTCACTTCCATTATGGCTTTGTAAAAATAACTGTTAAAATCGAACTGCACTCTTCAAAACTTGCACTAAGAATAAGGACAAGGTAAAATTACTACCTGCTTTTATAGCAAGTTGATGCAGGTAGTTTATCCCGTCTCCCTCTGACTTTTAGTTCAGGCAACTGAAAAAAAACCGCATTATTTATGGGATGACCCTATATACATATTAATATACACACACACATGACAGGCTTCTTCAGTTTCTTTGGTCAGCCTAAGGCTATAGAAGGGTGCCATGCAGTGAGATTGAACCTGGAACTATGTGATTGGGAAGGAAGCTTCTTATCACACAGCCATGCCTGTGCCTGTTATACATTTTAATTTTATTTTTGAAATTTGCATGACATGGGTCAATAAGTTGTTGACAATTTCATCAAAGGTGTCAATGATATAAGAAGCTTACTGACCCCTCCTTTCATCATCATCATCATCATCGTTTAACGTCCGCTTTCCATGCTAGCATGGGTTGGACGATTTGACTGAGGACTGGTGAAACCGGATGGCAACACCAGGCTCCAATCTAATTTGGCAGAGTTTCTACAGCTGGATGCCCTTCCTAACGCCAACCACTCAGAGAGTGTAGTGGGTGCTTTTACGTGTCACCCGCACGAAAATGGCTACGCTCGAAATGGTGTCTTTTATGTGCC
>NC_068982.1:191126612-191129339 GCF_001194135.2 Octopus bimaculoides | reverse complement strand
TCATCGTTTAACGTCCGCTTTCCATGCTAGCATGGGTTGGACGATTTGACTGAGGACTGGTGAAACCGGATGGCAACACCAGGCTCCAATCTAATTTGGCAGAGTTTCTACAGCTGGATGCCCTTCCTAACGCCAACCACTCAGAGAGTGTAGTGGGTGCTTTTACGTGTCACCCGCACGAAAATGGCTACGCTCGAAATGGTGTCTTTTATGTGCCCCCCGCACAAGCCAGTCCAGGGGCACTGGCAACGATCTTACTTGGCTTGCCGGGTCTTCTCACGCACAGCACATTTCCAAAGGTCTCGGTCCGTAGTCATCGCCTCGGTGAGGACCAATGTACGAAGGTCTTGCCTCACCACCTCAGCCCAGGTCTTCCTGGGCCTACCTCTTCCACGGGTTCCCTCAACTGTTAGGGTGTGGCACTTTTTCACGCAGCTATCTTCATCCATTCTCACCACATGTCCATACCAGCGCAATCGTCTATATTGGAGAAGACATTGGTGATGATGATTGTGAAGTATTACCTTCCAGTGATTGAGGTGGCTGCTAAACAGCAACGGCATTGTACAAATAGTTGTCTTCTGCTTGGTAACCTGTGATTGTTAATAGGTGAGAATCTTAAACTGAAAGAACATCAATTAAGAACAATTATGTTTAAGAACGACATCTGCTTGTAACTCTGCCACAGAGTTTATTAGAAACCATAAAGAATTCATTTATTTGATAAAAAGTGACATGAAACTTACACTGGATCTAGAATAGAAACAATACATGAACCCTTGGCTGTGTGTGCTGTGTCTTATCAGCAATTATACACTATACACTATAGTGTGTGACTATTCTAGCTGTTGGTTAGGATGATAAGCAGTCCAGTTGATCCAGTCAATTGAACAATTTGCTCACAAACATAACGTGCAAGTAGCTGAACACTCCACAAATACACATACCCATCACGTAGTTCAGCATGACACAGAATGGAACAAGTTTGGCCCCTTTTGAATCACTGGTACAACTTTGCCAGCCTAGTGAATAGACTGGAGCAATGTGAAATAATGTGTCTTGCTCAAGGACACAATGCTGCTGGGTATTGAACTCACATCCTTACGATTTGGAGTCAAACACTGTAACCACTAAGTTACATGCCTTCACATATGTATTAGTGACAGTATAAAACACCCAACATATGTAAAACCCCAACCAAACTGCATTGATACAGACATGATGCAATTATGTACATTATTTACATTTGACAGATATTTGTCCTCATCTTGTTTGTTGTTAACACAACGTTTCGGCTGATATACCCTCCAGCCTTCATCAGGTGTCTTGGGGAAATTTCGAACCTGGGTTCTCATTCCTATGGTATTTTTTGATGTTATTATTATTATTCAGGTCACTGCCTGGAATCGAACTTGGAATCTTGGGGTTAGTAGCCCACGGACATATGGCATAGTGGTTAAGAGCACGGGCAACTAACCCCAAGATTCCGAGTTCGATTCCAGGCAGTGACCTGAATAATAATAATAATAATAAAACACTGACAAAAATATGGAAAAGTTGCAGCTAAAATGTTTTCGATGGTGCAACAGTCGCTAGCAATACAACTTATAGCAGAAGGAATATTTCCTCTTACTTGCTGGGCTAATCCAATCTGGTTGTTAAACCTTGATCAGTAGAATTCCCTGTTGTCATCATCATTGTTTTATGTCCACTGTACCACACTGGCATGGGTTAGATGGATCCTATAGTGTCTTGCCACTTGTTACAGTCCTTCATCTCACATCAATAGAGAAAACTGCTAACATTTGTGGGTGGATGCCCTCTTTTATTATCACTTTTGACCATTTTATAACATAGGCTGGGTGTATTTTATTTTCCACCAATTCAAGAGAAGTTTGTCTGGCAGGATTAAACCTTAGGATACCATCCTGCCTTCGCTGTTGGTTCTTTGATTCAAAATTGCCTCCTGGCTTAGTCCTTTAGCACTCAAGCCAGCCATATCCCGTCAAAATATTCCACCTTTTCTTATGTTCAAACTGGCCAAATCCAGCCTCTCACACCTACACTACAATGCCATTGTAAAAATGAACAATCACATTGAAGCTGAGAGATAATGCGTGATTACTTCAAGACAATATGAATAAATGAGCAGAACATTTGACAGAGAAATCAGAATGCTAATGGGTTAAAGGAGTTTTAATTAAAAACCTTCCATCAAAAATTCCATGTTGATTTATTATTCCAAACATCAGATTATGACAAAGTTGCTTTACTAAATTCTACTTTATTTTCAAAATTAATTGAAATAAAGGAAGACTGTTTCATCAGGAATGGGGTAACAAAAGGGTTAAAAGGTTTCATCTCTACCTGATGTGAGTTTTTAATCCCAGTTTCCCTGCCTGGGGGCACCTTATGGAATCTCTTCTGGTGTGAATAGAGATGGCAGGCTTTAAGTTCAAGCAATATATTCCATATTTAGAATTTATTTAGATGCAGGCGTGGCTGTGTGGTTTTAGAAATTTATGTCTTGACCATGTGGTTTTGAGTTCAATCTCATTGTGTGGTACTTTGGGTGAGTGTTTAATACTGTAGCTCTAGGCTGACTAAACCCTTCTGAATGGTAGGCAGGAACTGAAAGAAGCCCATCATGTCTGCTATATCCATTCGCCCATCTAATCCATCCATGTGTGTATATATATATATATATATATATATATATATATATAT
>NC_068982.1:191124346-191126267 GCF_001194135.2 Octopus bimaculoides | reverse complement strand
ATATATATATATATATATATATATATATATATATACATATGATGGGCTTCTTTCAGTTTCCGTCTACCAAATCCACTCACAAGGCTTTGATCAGCCCGAGGCTATTGTAGAAGACACTTGCCCAAGGTGCCACGCAGTGGAACTGCACCCGGAACCATGTGGTTGGAAAGCAAGTTTCTAACCACACAGTCACTCATGTGCCTTGTGATTAAATATTATTAGGAATTGTATTTTAGAAACATTATTAAAATATTTTGTGTATTTTAGAAGAATAAACAATTTATTGCAGCAACAAAATCCTATATGGACCCTCAAGGGCCATATGGCCCCTTGTTGAGAACCACTGATCTATAGAACTAACCCCAACCATAACTATGTAAGCCATTTCAGAATTGTCTTTATGATGATGTCTGATTGCTCACAAACATCTTCAGTCTCAGAATCTTTACAAAAGGTCATTTACCTTGACCTTTGACCTCTGATTAAACTGGAAAAAAAAAATGTGAATAAAAGCAGTGAAACTTCCTTGAAGCCTATACAGAAAAATTTTGTGGTGATAGAAATTTATGAAAGACAGATAAAGGAAGATTAAAAAAACTAGTCAAAAACAGAAATATAAACAAATGAATGAGGTGGAGCCAATAAGTTCCAATGTGGAACTTGGCAGTAAATGGTCAGTAGAGTTTTGGAAGAACTCTCTGCCTCTTGATTGTGCAATTAAATATTTGGATGTGAAATAGTGTTAATCCATCTTTAAATGAAAGATACTGGCATAAACAAGGTCACTTTTAATTACATATGATGTAATTATGTATGTGAGAGTTTAGTCTAGGCTCACATCTCTAACGATCTCAATTAAACTTTAAAAGTTATTAAAATATATTCTATCATTTTTAATCAAGCAGCGGTTTGTCATTCATTTATTATTATTATTATTATTAATATGGCTGCCAGCTTGCAGAATTGTTAGCATGCTGGGAAAAATGTTCAGCAGCATTTCTTCTGACTCTTTCTGGTCTGGGTTCAAATGCTGTTGGAATTGACTTTGTCTCTCACCCTTTCAAGATAAAATAACTACCAGTTGAGTATTGGGGTTGATATAATCAACTTACCCCTACCCTCGAAATTGCTGGCCTTGTGCCAAAATTCGAAATAATTTTTTCCTCTCTCTGCATCCAGCGTTGCTGCTGCAGTTGCAGAAACCAATTTTCAGAGCTCAGTTTTTCACTGTTTGTTTTGAAAGCATCCTCACCAAAACTACTTTGAAGATTGTGCATCTACATGAGTTTCTTTTAAAACCGTCCTGATTGAAGTTGGAGCAAGCATTTCAAATCATCTGTCAAATTCTTTATAAATAATTCTGTTTTATATCAAACGAAATAATTCCAAATTTTCTACTCTTTACTTTCAGTTCTTGTCAATTCCACATCAGAACCTATTCTGATTCCATGTGAATCCTTTGTTTTTTTCCTTTATTTTTTTGTTGTTTTACTATAACAGACTTGCACAAACACTTTGCATTATCATAATCATTGTTTTCTTGTTGACTTTTCTATGCAATGGTGAGATAGAATTTATTGAAGTAGATTTTCTATGGCTGGATGCTCTTTCTGTCTTCAACCTTTACTTGTTTTGCTAGTAAGGTAATATTTCTATGGAAAACTGAAAATGTGTAGCACCATTTACATGAGACTGATGTTCACTTACAATTATTATGTTATGTCAAGACTAGGAGATGCAAATACATACATCATCATCATCATCATCATTTAATATCTGTTGTCCATGCTGGCATGGGTTGGACGGTTTGACCAGAGCTGGTAAGTTGGAAGGTTGCACCAGACTCTAGTTTGATATAAATCATCACCATCATGTGTGTTTGTTTACAAGTATGTGTATGTATATATATATATATATATAT
>NC_068982.1:191113903-191124123 GCF_001194135.2 Octopus bimaculoides | reverse complement strand
ATATATATATATATATATATAGGTATGTATGTGTGTATCCATCTATATATCTGAGGGTGAGTCAAAAAGTAATGCCATTTTGTTTAGGACAGGTTATAATTACCAACACAGGGACATGTATCATACATTAAAATGAAGCTGGTCCTCTGTGGATCACATCCCTACTTCTCAACATAGTCACCGTTCCTCTCAATAGCAATGTTCCACCTTCGAATGAGAGTATGTATCCCTGCCCCGTAAAATTCTGTTAACTGTTCTTTGAGCCACTTTTTCACTACAGTTTTCACTTCCTCATCACTGGAATAATGTTTGCCTCTCAAACCCTTTTTCACGGGGCTGAAGACATGATAGTCCAGTGACGATGATACTGCCTATAGAGAATGCATCATAATTACCAAATGGCACTTTTGACTAATTCCACTTGAAATGGGAAGAAAATCTCAATATTCAAGAATTCTCAGGAGTCACTTGCCCAGTGTATGAACCAGTGGGGCTGAATTAGAAACCTTGTGGCTGGGAAACAAACTTCTTAACCATACAACCTTGCTTGCCCCTCATCTTAAGGGAATTCTTCTCTCCCCTCCTCTTGTTGGCTTCAGTAGGTTTTACTGCCTCCATTCACATTTTTATGGCTTAATCGGAGGTCAAAGGTCATTTTGTGTGATCTTTTGTTGAGACTGACCCTGAAGATACCAGTCAGGAGCAATGAGACTTGGTCTGAATATTTTGCTACAGAATGGGCCCTGCTTAGTCACCAAGGATGATCAGGGGATAGTATTGAACAGGGTGGTCACTCAAGAACAGATGCACTTCTATGGATTGTCTTGACCCAGATTCAGTGACGACAAGTATTGGCTTGACCTGAGCCTGTGAGTCAAGACATTTGTCCATCACACTGTAAGGTCAAACCTTGATCAGATTATTGTGAACTTCTCAACAACACTGGGTCATTCCTCTGTGCTGTGCATTAAACCACACAGGCCACACCTGTGTGTTGCTTACTGAACCCACGTTTACTTGTACTTGTCATATTGTTTGTTTTTTTTAGGCCAGCTGGAGCAATATAAGTGATAGAAGTAATTTAATCCTTCTAGATGATGGCAAATAGTTTAGAGAATGCCTTCGTAGGCAGTCGTTAAGAAACTCTTTCAAACCATTGTTGTACTCAGGTTGAAGGTAAGTTAAATGTTAAATGTCTTAGAGAAGAGAAAAATAGTGATAGATGTTGTTTAGCTCCAGATCAACCATGGATGAGTAGCGTTACGATCAGAAATGTTCTAGTTGCCAACATTCAGTCGTTAAAACTGCCACTGTTGCAGTAACCATTTTCAAGGTCGTCACAATTCTTCAATATTATTTCTGAACATAAAACGGCGAGCTGGTAGAATTATTAGCACGCCAGGCAAAATGCTTCACCGTATTTCGTCCATCATTACGTTTCTGAGTTCAAATTCCGCCGAGGTCGACTTTGCCTGTCATCCTTTCGGGGTTGATAAAATAAGGTAGCAGTTGAGCACTGGGGTCGATGTAATCGACTTAGCCCCTCCCCTAAAATTGCTGGCCTTGTGCCAAATATTTGAAACCAATATTATTTCTGAACATCAAACGCGACAATATCGGAAGAAGTCAGAAGGAACGTTTTGCTTTCACATGTTTTTCCTTCTTTCTTTTCTTCAAATGGTTTCCTGATCTTTTTTCTTTCAAGTTATGTTCGTTGCAATATCAGACAGTGTGGTTAATGTTTCCATCTGTAAAATTGTCAATACTCGGTACATTTAGTACAGACTCCCAAGAAATAATCTTGTTCGACTGAAGACGACAACGACGACATTCAGGTCTGTGAATATTCTTGGCGCCGTGCGTTCTTTGGATTCTTAGGTGGTGCGAAGGAATCGTGTGATCATACATATTCTAGTCATGACCATCTCGATTTTTTAAGTATATTTCTAGGACTGGAATAATCTCACGAACGTAATGGTGATGGGGAGTTGAGGGAAATTTGGCTGCTATTTTGAGCGAATTTAGTGGCTAAGTAGAAGCTCTTTCTTTAGTTCATTGAATCCAAATTGTGACAGTAAAGCGTCCACGTCTCGGGTGGTTCATTTCTGGGACCATCTCGTCTGCTCGCCTTTTGGAAGTTCGAATAAATATATCATTAGACTTTTTCATTTTGACCAATCTATTGGAATTAATTCGTTATATAAAATATTAGTTTCCAAATTTTTGCACAAGGCCAGCAAATTCGGGGGAGGGAGTCGATATAATCGACTCCAGTGCTTAACTGTTACTTATTTTATCGACCCTTAAACGTAAAGCCGGACGAAATGCCGCTGAACATGTTGTCTGGCATGTTGACGATTATTTTCATAATGCTTACACCATTATAGTGATGATGATGACTAGAGGAAGATAATAACAGCGAAATAGTTCCAAGGGACGTAACAACGTCATATGGCTGCAAAGAGTTATGGGTACATATGCACCAATTGATGTGTGTGTGTGGGTGTATTTAATATATATATAGACACTAATGTTTGAGCGTCTTTCATTTTTTTTTACCCGTGCCATTGGACGATGGAGGTGCTGAGGCACAGCCTTGAAGGGTTTTATAATTGAACTAATAGACCCCAGTACGCTTTTTGTTTTTCTTTTTTTTTTTTTGGTTTTGACAGTCTGGTACTTTTTTTTTATCTTCTTTTTGCCGAACCATTAAGTTAGGACAAAGAAATCAACACCCGTTGTCAAGCAGTGGAGAGGGACAAACACACGCACACACATATATGGTAAGATGCTTGCTTCCCAACCACATGGTTCCGAGTTCAGTACCATGTGTAGCACATTGGATGGATGTCTCCTACAATAGGCCTGGGATGATCAAAGCCTTGTGAGTAGTTTTTTGTAGATGGAAACTAGAAGAAGCCTGTCGTGTGTGTGTGTATATATATATATAAAGGGCAGAGGGTAAAAACCTTCACTAACGAATAACCAAGGGATTGCACCTAGGAAGTTCCCCCTCCAAGGCACAAGTCCGAGCAAGGTTGTTTTTATGGAAGACCAGCAGTCGCCCATGCATACTGGCCTCCCGTCACCACACCACCAGTGTTATCCAAGGGAAAGGCAAAGGCTGATACAGCTTGGCACCAGTGACGTCACATCTCATTTCTGCAGCCGAGTGATCTGAAGCAACATAAAATAAAGTGTCTTGCCTAAGGACACAACACACAGCCTTCAGTCTGATTTGGCATGGTTTTATACGGCTGGATGCCCTTCCTGATGCCAACCACTCTGAGAGTGTAATGGGTGCTTTTTATGTGCCACTGGCATGGGTGCCATTTGTATGACACCCAGGTGCGTTTACGTGCCAATTTGCATGACACCGGTATATTGCCACATCTGCCAGTTCACTTGGCTTGATGGGTCTTCTTCTCAAGCACAACATAATGCCAAAGGTGTTGGTTATTGCCTCCGTGAGACCCAACACTTGAAAGGAACTTGGCCACTTTGCCTCTATTAGGCCCAACACTCAAAAGGAACTTATTTCTGTCTAAAGCATCACCTTTACCTTTGTAGCAGTTGACCATGGTGCTGCCACACCAGTCATTGGGTATGACTCCTTCATGAACTACCTGATTTACAGTACAGGTGACTGTATGTGTTATATATTTAATATATGAATATATAATGTTATTATTGAATAATAAATAAAACAGAAGTGAGACGCAGACATGGATCTTTGGTTAAGAAGCTTGCTTTCCAACCATGTGATCTTGGGTTCAGTTCCACTGTGCAGTACACTGGGCAAGTGTCTTTTATACCCCTGGGTTGACCAAAGCTTTCTAAGTGGATTTGCTTGATGAAACTGAAAGAAGCTTGTGCCATCATCATCATCATTTAACATCCTGTGTCCTTTGTTTCCAATCTTCCATTGAAAAATATTCCCTTACCTGGAAACAGATGGGGGTTGGTAACAGGAAGGGCATCTGGCCATAGAAGATCTGCCTCAACAAATTACATCTGACCCATGCAAGCATGGATCAGAAAAAGTGGATGTTAAACGACTGATGATGATGATGATGATGATAAGTGTAATAACATATCTGTTGATCCATAGCAGATTCTGGCCGAATCTATTATGAATATCTGATTGCTGTTGTTTTTTTATGTCAGTAGAGGACATCTCCCTTCAGACAGCTTTCGTTTATAAGATGTAATTAACCATTGGGGGAGTTTTGAAATACCAAGATGTTTTGACCTTATTTTGTGTCTCCTCAGAATGAGCTTTTGTTTATAAGAATCAGCTGTCGTGCATGCTCCTCCCTGTAAATTATTATTGGTTTGCCAGACATCAGCAAGTATTTTGTTTGCTGGTTTCTATAAGCAAGAGCTCCCCAGTTCAGTAAGTGGAGGGGATAACTTTGACTAAGGAGACATACAATAAGGCTGAAACACTGCAGTATCTCAAAGCCCTTTTATATCAATGGATTGTACCTGTTATGAACGTTTAAAAGGGAGGAGATGTTCTCTGATGATGAAAAATCACAGCGATCAGCATGTTCGCATTGAAACCTGTCTAAACGTATTGAAAAATAAATAGATGCATCGTTGTTTGGATGAAGGTGGTGAGCTGGTAGTTCTTGTAGTGATGATGGTGGAGGATGTCAACGCCTTACTTGTTTTTCTAAAATGCATCATAAATGTTCAATAATATTGAGATCTGGGGATTGTGATGGCCAGATAAAGGATGAATTTGATCAGATGAAATGATTGACTATTAATTCTGCTATGAAGGAAAACCATTGGGCCAGTGGATTTTCAAGATATAGCCCCTCCAGATCCTCCTCCATGTTTAACAGTTGGAAGAAGGCAGTCTGGGTCAAATGCTTTTTTTTGGCTGTCTCCACACGTATACTCGGCCTGTGGTCAGAAATAAGGTAAGGGATGACTCATCCAAGAAAATAACATTCTTCCACTGCTCTAGGGACCAATTCCAAGCTTTTGATGGTTTTATGGATATTTCAAAATTAAGATGTTAGGTGTTGACATTATTTTGTCCAACCCCTGTGTATTACACTTGTTCAGTCAACATTCATTATCATCATCATTTAACGTCTCATAACCATTTAACCATCATTTATAGATACACCCTATTTACTCATACATAATTCCTACTATTTTATGATTTTAAATTACAAAAACTGGGGTGTGACTTAAACATGGGGCTAAGCTAAAACTATGGAAGATTTAACATTAAACCAGGGGTGTGACGAATAAATTAGTTTTGTTTTGTTGTTTCTCTTTGTATTTTGATCTTTTTTCTTTTTTATTTTCTATTTTATTCAGCGTCCAACAATGAAATATTTTCCTACCTGTCCTGCATTGTTGTAACATTTACCTGAAGTTGCTTTTCAAAGAGAGTTTGATGAAGTAATTCTTTCTGGAAACTATGCCTCGAGTTAAAAAAAAATCAGTCGAATATGGAAATCGTAAAAGAAGGAAACTAGCAGCGACAAAGCGCAGTACTCTGTATTGTTCATCGCCGGTAGGTGAGCGACAGTTTGTGCAGATGCAGTCGATGGAGAATCACCTTCAGTTAACAGCAACACCTACACCATCACCACCACCACCACCACCATCAGTACCACCAGTACAGCCATCACAACTTCAACCACCACAACCAACACCACAGCAAACACCACCACCAACAACAACAACAGCAACAATAACAAAAGCCTGTTCTTCACCCGTGTTGTTGCCCAAGTCTTGTCCAGTTGAGGTTCAGACAGAAGAGAAATGTTTAGACACATTAAAAATGGAAGGTCAGTCACACAGCAACTCTCTTGTCTCCTTCACTTTTATTCATCACTTATTTGAAATTCCTTTTTAAATTCTCTTTACCATTGTATATCTCTCTCTCTCTCTCTCTCTCTCTCTCTCTCTCTCTCATACCTTTGCTTTTTCTTACTCCCTCCCTTTCCCATGTATGCTTCCTGCCTGTCCCTCTGATTCTAATACCGATCATTTGACAGCGTGTACTGGATCTCTTTAACCATGGCACCAGCAACAGAGGGGTGGTTGTGCCATCAACAATACTAAACAGCCCTCTTCATTGTAAGGGGCCCCTGTATCTTCTACTCTGCATCTTGGCAATTATCATTTCCATCCCAAATACTTCTCTACAACAAACAGTTATTAAATCTGATAATATTGGTTTCAGATTTTGGCACAAGGCCGGCAATTTCAGAGAGGAGTAAATCAATTACATCGACCCCCAATACGCAACTGATACTTACTTTATTGACCCTGAAAGAGTGAAAGACAAAGTCGACCTCACTGGAATTTGAACTCTGAACATAAAGGCAGACAAAATGCTGGCAAGCATTTTGTCTGGAATGCTAATGATTCTATCAGTACAATAATAATAATAATAATACTGATGCAGTACCAGGTAGTGGCTCTCATGGCTTCTGATCTTAATTGATTGGAAATGTTATCATGTACATTGTTTTGTCTTGATATAAAAGATGGCCTACAGCAAACATTCTGCTCAATACCACAGATTTGCTTGTCAGTTGTTTGACCTTAACCAGTTGAGCATGTCCCTTAGTGGCTGACAATATGTGCATCTCTGATCATGAGCAGAAGTAGTGGGGGAGCATCATAGCCATGTGCTGAGAGGAGTTCTTTGGGGTTTGAATAATTTACCCCTCGAAACCTGGGTGTTTCATTCATCATCCTGAAACAAGCCTTATTCAGGGACCTTTTGTGAGGGATGAGCTACTTGACCTGAAGAAAATTCTGACTGGGCCCCACCTGCAAGGTCATGCAGTTTATCTTGATATGAAATCACCCTGTCATGCCTGGTGTACTCTTATCTGATGGGTATAGTCATCATCATTATCATCATCATTTAACGTCCGTTGTCCGTGCTGGCATGGGTTGGATGGTTTGACTAGGGCTGGTAAGCGAAGGGACTGCACTAGACTCCAGTCTGTTTTGGCATGGTTTCTAATGCCAACCACTTCGAGAGTGTAATGGGTACTTTTACGTGTCACTGGCACAGGGGCCACTTGCATGACACCAATATTTGCCACGACTATGATTTTGCTCAGCTTTATAAGTTTTTTCAAGCATGGTATAATGCCAAAGGTCTCAGTCACCATCATTGCCTCTGTGAGGCCCAGCACTTGAAAGGTGCTTTTTATGTGGCACGGGTGCCAGTTATGTGACACCAGCGTCGGCCATAACTACGATTTCACTTGGCTTGAAGTGTCTTCTCAAGCACAGCATATTACCAAAGGTTTCAGTCACTAGTCATTCTCTCCTTGAGGCCAAATGTTCAAAGATCATGCTTCACCACCTCTACCACAGGTTCCCTCCACAGAGATCAGCACTTCTTTACACAAGTGTCCTGGGCTTTGTTTATTTGTACCTTAGCATCACTTTGATGGTGTGTGCTGCTCTCTCACTCAGTAATGATAATAATAATAATAATAATAATAATAATAATAATGATGATGATGATGATGAAAACACCCTACATACCATTCTAACTGCTATTGTCTGCTAACCTCTCATACAAAAATATACTCACCTCTTCCTTCAGAACCATCATAAATTTTAACTCAGAGGTTAGAATCTGTCATGTTATAAACCTATGTCATCTACACGAACAGCACTTCCAGGATCTGTAGTTTCATGCATGGAGTGCCTCAAAGATCTTTCCTCTCACCCATTCCCTTCTTAACTTATACCCACATGGCACCATCCCACAAGGTATACGGACAACTGCATATGCAGATGGCACCAGATTTACATCCCTTCATCTTTACACACTGCTGCACAACTGTTTCAACTTTATATAAATTAGCTCCAGGTGGTAACCAACCATCACACACACACACACACACACAAGACACTAGAAGTCAGAGTTACATACCACTCCTCCACAATACTCACAACACATCATCATCATTTTTCATCATCCATTTTCCATGCTGGCATGGGTTGGATACTTTGACAGGAATTGGCAAGCCAGAGAGCTGTACCAGGTTCCATTGCCTGTTTTGGTATGGTCTGTATAGCTGGATGACCTTCCTAACACCAACCATTTTACAGAGTGTACTGGGTGCCTTTTATGTGGCACCATCACCGTTGCTTTTTATGTGACACCATAACCAGTGCATTTTAGGTGGCACCATCACCACTGCTTTTTATGTGGCACCATAACCAGTGCATTTTATGTGGCACCATCATCACTGCTTTTTATGTGGCACCATCACCAGTGCGTTTTATGAGGCACCATCACCAGTGCTTTTGACATGGTACCCATACAGAGGCCCCAAGATAAACAACATACATAGACCAGTGTTCACAGTTGCTACATAGAAAAAATGGCAGCAATAGTGCTATACAAACAATACTTTAGATCCATCATGGACTCTGCCAGTGCTACCTGGACCCCTAATCTGCCTGCAGTAAACTACAAACAACTCAAAAACAGTCCCTTACACATCATAATCATTTGTACAGACTGCAATAAGATCAAACTACTATAAACAAATGTGTGTTTGTTTGTTTGCATCCTGATGGCACTGTTTAAGGAATGGTGTTTTTATGTTTCCTGTAAACAAAATGTTCTGTAGCTTGGATGCCTTTGTGATATTTTGTAAAAACCGCTGGAATTAGAAACAAAATACCTTACTTGAAAAAAGCAGCTTGCCAACAGGAAAGGCTTCTGACTGTGAAATCATGCTTCAGTAAGTCTTACC
Source organism: Octopus bimaculoides (assembly GCF_001194135.2). NCBI lineage: Eukaryota > Metazoa > Mollusca > Cephalopoda > Octopoda > Octopodidae > Octopus > Octopus bimaculoides. The sequence goes on along the minus strand of NC_068982.1, from coordinate 191,115,355 downwards.
AAAGCCATAAACACAGCCAACAATGGGAAAAATGGACTAAACACACTGATGATGATGATGATGCTTTTATATAATGTTGACTAAAGCTACTGGGGCTGTGGATAAGAAAGGGTTATCAAAGATCAATCATCATTTAATGTCTGTTTTCCATGCTGGCATGGGTTGGACAGTTTGACAGGAGCTGGCAAGCCAGAGGGCTGCACCAGGCTCCGATTGTCTGTTTTGGAATGGTTTCTATGGCTGGATGCCCTTTGCAGTACCAACCACTTTACAGAGTGGAGCTGGTGTTTTTAATATCTAATAATATTGATTAGCATTGCTCATTTTGTTTCTCTCTTTTTTTTCTTTATTTCCAACAGATTCAAAGACAGAATTGAAAAATTCTACTTTCCCAGAAGCTCTCAAAGACGAGTCACTGAGTGATGCGCAGAGATCTGAGTTACGTCGTAAATATTTCTCAGGTACACAACATTTTATTGCATATTTTCACCATTTCTATATCTGCTACATGTTATTAGCAGCTGCACAATTGTCAATGTTATACCAACCAATTTTAACCCTTTAACATTCAAACTGACCATATCTGGCCTAAATATTCTATTTGTTTTATGTTGAAACTGGCCGGATCCATCCTCTTACACTTACCCTACAATGTCATTTTAAAAATAAACAATCACATCATCAAAATCTGAAAGCTATGAGATAATCCATGATTAATTCATGACAATGTGAATCAGTAAGCTTTACATTTGACAGAGTAATCTGGATGCTAAAAGTTAAACTTTTACACACACACACACACTCTCTCTCCCCCCCTGCTTTGTAGCTGCTGCTACTTTCTGCAATACCTTATTTCTAATCTGTGTTGGTGATTGTGGTACTATTAAATGTATTGTGCCTTCAATAAAATGCCCTGAACTTATTCATTCCAAATCCTGCTGTGGTCAGCTTTGCCTTTCAACCTTTCAAAGGTCAATAAAATAAAGGGCTCGTCTAGTTCTAGTGTCATTTTAATCGAACTCTCTCCGTCTGCACAAAATTCCTCACTTTTTCTGCCAAATATTAAAAATAATTACCATTCCCATTCATGACCTCCCGCCCTCCCCCAAAGACCGTTTCTAACATCCAACCCTATTGCAGTGAGTCCTTGCTTTCGCAAGAAGAGCAGGAACGGAATCTCCACCAGATTCCCAGTAAAGTGGTAATGGACAACACATGCAGCAAAAGAAGATGGAATACCGAAAGACAGGCCACTGATCCACGTTGCAGCAGCTTTGGAACCAAGTGTGTTTTGTGGTTTCTTGTTAATGGTGTCTCCCATCAAAGCTGTTGTTTGCTTTTGTTTCTAATGAAAAAAACAAACGATTTTGCAATGAAACAAATGTGTGATGACCCCAGCCCTTCATCTTGTAAACATGCAAGGCCCTGACTTTTTGCTGTTGGGGGAATTAT
>NC_068982.1:191111635-191113172 GCF_001194135.2 Octopus bimaculoides | reverse complement strand
CCCCCCCCCTCCACACATTCACATTCACATTTCCTCTGTACCAAAGTTAGAAATCACTCAATCAGTAAAATTTAATGTTGTAACTCATGAAGATGGCTGATTGCTTTTATGTCCCTCCTTCCAGATTTGCTCTCCAGGTGTATTATTACTGCTGATAAAGCTGTTGCTGCTGTGATGGCTGTCAGGTGTGATTCTGCGGCTAAGAAACCCTCAGCTGTTCGCAAACCAAGAGTTCCAAGGAAACCAAAAGTTGAGAAAGCAAACAAACAGAAAGTTTATGCAGCGTAAGTCTTTATGGAATCCTTGTATTTTGAGGGTGGGTTGTGTCCTTATAATTATTATATTGTTACCCTTTCATGTTTGCAGAGGAAACACCAGTGGTACTTTAGGGTTGGTTTTACAGCCAGTTGCCCTTCCTAATGCCAACCACTTTACAGGGTGTGTTGGGTCTTTCTTTCATGCCACCAGCTCTAGTGAGGTTGACATACAGCTTGCAAGGCTTTCCAAGAGAGGTGGCTTAATGTTAGGAAATGAGGGGTCGTAGTGTGATAGAAGGGGCCAGAGCAGAACAGGTTTCTTACAGGGGAGAAACCAAATGGTTACTCCTACTTTAGAGAGGAAGGAAGGGGGGTGACCGATTAGGGTGGAATGGGAGAAGAGATGCAAAAAGCAGGGATGAAGCATTTGTGTGAAGCTTCAACGTATGAGATGAATTGGAGTGAATGGGGACAGAGGAACTGGGGTTGTGGGTGGGTTGAGGTTGCAAGAGTGTCTGAGAGATGGGGAATGGGTGACGGAGGTGAATATAATGAATGTTGAGTGAATAAATAGGGAAGAGTAAGTGATAACTGTATACAATTTATAGCATATATCCAAGTATGGAAATCAGATGCTAAATGATGTTGGTGATTCCACCATATTATCTAGGGTGTGCTTGTAGGGTATATATATACAAAATATGAGGGTTTAAGTTCACAGGTAATCTAAGCGATTAGGTACACTAGGTAAGTACTGTAACGGATGACTGAGGCTCCAAGGTTATAGCTGAGACAGTAGTTATGGGGTCATTGCAGATTTCTGATGCTGTGGTGTATATCATCATCATCATTGTTTAACGTCCATTTCCCATGCTGGCATGGGTTGGATGGTTTGACTAGGCTCTGGGAAGCCAGGAGGCTGCACCAGGCTCCAGTCTGATTTGGCAGTATTTCCACAGCTGGATCCCCTTCCTAACACCAACCGCTCCGAGAGTGTAGTGGGTGCTTTTTACGTGCTACCAGAATGGGGGCCACAATTACAATTACCATTTGATTTGATATTGATGTTGATGTATTTGACTCAATAGGTCTTCTCAAGCACAGCATGTTGCCCTACGATCCAAGGTACTTTTGAGTGGGCTGGTTATGCGACACTGGTGTAGGTTACAGCTGTAGACTTACTCTATTTGCCGGGTCTTCTCAGTCACAGCATACCCCCAGAGGTCTCGGTCTTTTGTCATTGCCTCTGTGAGGCCCAACGCTCGAAGGTCATATATATA
>NC_068982.1:191099350-191111368 GCF_001194135.2 Octopus bimaculoides | reverse complement strand
TTTTTTTTGAAGAGGAAAATTTTGTTTTGGGGGAAAAAGGGAGAGAGAGAGATAGGGAAAGAGAAGCAAAATGTGGGGAATAGAGAGAGGTATCAGGAAAGAGGAGAAAAAGTAATAGCAATAAAAGATGGGGAAAGGATAGAGAGATGGCTGGCTAGAGAGAGAAAGAGAGAGGCTTCTTTTCAATTTTGTGTGGTCAGTTCATTGAAATTTCATTTTTTCCTTTCTCCATTCTTTTTTCTTTTTTTTTTTCCTTTTCCCACTGTATACTTATCAACATATTTGTAAATAAACGCATTTTCTCACAAGAGCTGGTGACCTTTCAGAGGTATTAGTTTCCTAAAATTTTAGGAAACTGAAAGGTCACCAGCTCTTGTGAGAAAATGCGTTTATTTACAAATATGTTGATAAGTATACAATGGGAAAAGAAAAAAAAAAATTTCAATGAATTGACCACACCAGATTGAAAAGAAAAAACCTCTCTCTCTCTCTCTCTATCGTATCCTATCTAATCTAGCTATCCTTTCCCCATCCTTTATTACTATTAATTTTTTCTCCTCTTTCCTGATTGTCTTGGAAGCTCTCTCTCTCTCTATCTATTCCCCCCTCCTCCGCTTTGTGTTATTTATCATTAATGTGTTGTTATTGTGAATTATTTGGTTATTTTATCATTTCTTTTCCAGAGTTTCAAAACTGCCGAATTCTGATACCGAGGTTTCAAAGGCGCCACCAGCACCAAACCAAACTGCAACCAGCAAAGTGACAACAGCTAACTCTAAAGCTACTGGCAGTACCCCTCCGGCTAGCAATACCCAGAAAGCTTATGCTCTTTATGTTGGGGGCCAGTTGAAGTACATTCTTCCATACAATGGTCTTTTAGCAGCCACCAATCCCAATCAACCTGAAGGTGAGATGAAAAAGTTGATTTGTCGAGGAGTGAATGGCAAAACAGAAATAGCTTTGGCAAAACCGACAATTGTGTGTGATAACGAAAAGAAAAAAATTGTGTTTGTTGTGCAGAAAAAGTCTCCTGACTCACCAAGTCAAATTGTCTCGACAAAAACAACAACTGAAAATAAAGCCTCAACAAAATCTTCGAATCTTCTAACATATGGTTCTTTTCTAAACCATGGCATCTCGGACAACATGCTGAAACTGTTATTGCCAAGTTTTGTTCCTTCTGAAGTATCCACAACAGCAACTACGACTCCAACTCCAACAAAATCAACCACCACAACAACACTTCCAGCTACCACTGTTGGTTCCAAGGTAACATCGGCCAAAAGTCAGTCTGATGTGAATAGTTCCCAAATTGAACCAGCTTCAACAGACAGACCAAAGGATGTGTCTGTAGCCACTTATGTTAATTCTACAGGGAATAATCAGAATGTGGGTACTTCTGGTGCTGCACTGACCACGACTACGACATCTACTAAAACACTGACCACTGCAGTAGTAACATCAACAACACCAGCAACACTGACAACAGCAGCAACACCGACAACAGCAACAACACCAGCAACAACAACAACAACACCAGCAACAGTAACAACACCAGCAACAACAACAACAACAACAGCAGATGAAACAACAGAGGATTCTGGTTCAATCCACCCTGTGAAACTGTTTTCACGAGATTCTGCCAGAAAACTTTGTCCTCCAACTTCTTCCTCTGTATCATCGGTTCCTGTTCCAACTATTTTGGATGCCAGTGAAGTACAGAATAGTTCTGGCAAATCTCTGTTGAGATTTTCTTCTGTCTTGAATGAAAACAAACAGAAAATACAGTCCCACAGCAAACAAAGAAATGAAGCAGCAGCAGCAGAGAGGACGAATATGGCACCAACAGAGAGTCATTCTGAGAATGTTGTTCACCAGGACAAAACGGAGAATAGTGGGAAAGCTATCAGTAATAGTGACACAAATTGTGCTAAAAATCTGTCACAGCAATCTGAATCTGTAATGGAAGACTGCCATTCTGATAGTAAAGAAGTATCGCAAGATAATGCTGACGATGGTGATGATGATGGCATGTTTGGATTGAAGATATCTTCTGTTTTCTCTTTAGCTGAAGAACAACTGCGATCCAGTGAGGATGATGTTACAGCTTCGCAACTTGGAGAAAATTCTGAATTTGTTAAACCTTCTTCAGATTCCAGTTTCTTCCATGTAGAACAACCTCAAATAGATGGCTTTGCTGAAAATGACAACCTCCCAAATGAATCTAAATTCCAAAGAGTTTTAATCAATTCTCCGCAGTCAACGAGTTCCTTGTCAAGTCCACGGACCGTTGTCGTCAGCATGAACAACGAGGCGTTCACCTCTCCTGTGCAGCTGACAAATTCAAACGAGGAGGTCAGTGTGGACATCAGCATAGATTCAACCAATCACCGGAAACACATGAGTGCTGATCATGAGAAAACAACAAAATTACCACCAAATGCTGAACAAGATTTGGATAACTTCAACATGACCGATTCTCAGCTGAACAATTCACAGAAAGAAAATGCTTCACCAAAGAATTCTAGCTGTTCTGATAAAACTGAACAGGATCCTAAGTACATTTCTGTTGACATACGACGGCGTAATGGTCAGACAAAGGTAACAGCCGTCACTAATCCTAATCTGAAGAAAGAATCTGCTAAATCTATTGCAAGCACATTGGAAAGTGTGTCTTCAGTTACTTCTTTAGGCTCTGCCATACCTCAAGGAAATAGTTCCACTCGTCTTGCAGATGAACTGCAGTGTGCTGCCCATTCTCTACCTATGGGCAAATATGTTTTCATTCCATTGTCTGATAAAACGGTGGCTATTCCTTCACAAGGTGGCAAAACCAGCAGATCTGCCTATATTTTTGAAAAGAGTTTCAACCAGAATTCTATGCAAGTTAAAATGCCAAAATCTTTTGTAAATACTAAGGACTGTCCACCTCCAACTGTCGTATCAAATACTAATAATGGATCCCAAATAATTTTCCAAACCAACAACGCTTCTAAGTCTTTGAATGATGTGATTATTACTCCATCTGCAGATCCACTTCCAAGCTCTACAAAAGAAACTGTACCAACTCTGGAAGCCCCACCTATAATTACTGGTAAAAGAATACGTAGACCAAAAAAACATACTGGTTTTGAAGAAGATATTGATTTCATTCCTCCAGTTAGGAAATATCGGAAGAAATCCAAATCTGTTCTGAAAGAGAAAAAAAGTGGAATGGTTGCCAGTGATAATCCGAAGAAGACGAAAAGCCATGTTCCAACTCCCGAGAATAACAATTGTCTGTATTATATGAAGGAAGGGAGTAATAAAATCCAGCTTTTTGATTCTAAATCGGAATTAGCTACTGTATTGCGAGCGACTGGTACAGCTCTTGAAATTTCCAAAGTCGATCCAGTAAATGGCCATCGCTTGTTACCATCTTGCTCAACAGGTGTTGTACCAAGTGTAACTATGGTAACGCCGAAAGTGGCACCTTCTGTTGGCAGTATAGTTGATCCATCATATCAGAGTTGTAATTCTTCAGGTCTGCGAATTGATAATGTTCTTTCTCTGCAACCTAATACCGTTCATATCAAATCTGAACCCATAACTTCTGGTTATGGCGATGAACTAGTGAAAAGTCCTCATCATGTATCCCTCCTTCCATTAAACCCTCTCATTACTTTACCTCCTACTAGTGTACCAGATTCCTTAAATCTTGTTCAGAATATCAAAAAGGAACCGGTAAAATATGGTTACGAAGGGGACATCAATCCTGATTCGTCTGTCTCGTTATTAGCTCCCATCAACCAACATTCTTCCCTGTCATCAATCAAAGAAGAAAAACTTGGGCCTTGTCCAGAGAATGTTGCTTGTAAAAACTTAGCCTCCACACAAAAGGACGTTGGTCATTTAAGGGATTCTTCTAAATTATACAAGATGGACAAGTTTACCTTGTCAGGGTCTGGTAAGAAATTGAACTGTAAAAAGAAAGCAGTTGGCAAAAAGGCAGCTGTCAAGATAACAGGTTTTCCTTTAGAAACTCAAACATCATCATCATCGTCTGTGACTGACGACCTTTCATACAGCACTCCATCTCCTTCCAACCTTTCTCCTCTGCTCCCTGCCTCCCCCTCCACCTCCTCATCTTCTTGTTATTCTTCACATGTCAGCTCTTCAAAACACAACAGTCTAGAACTTCCAAGTGCCTCCACGTCATCGGTGACTCTCTCTTCCTCTCTGTCTGGGGAGACACCTCAGGAGGAACGGATTCGCCGCTTGAGGGAGATTCTGCGGGAGAAAGAACACAGCCTTGAGTTGATTCGACAGAATCTTGCTGTATCATCTACTCTTTAACTACAGGCAACAGCGTCGTCGTCGTTGTTACTATTACTACTAATACTACTACTACTACTACTGCTACTATTACTACAATCATACACCATTCCTGCTTCAGAACAATCTTTCGTCTCTCATCACATCCATCATGTGTCAACATTCATCATTCAATTGTTACTGTATATATAAAACCTCATTGGTTCCATACCATTTTCTCATTGTTCTCAACACTAGCCTGACATTCAGTTTCTGTGATTCTATCTTGAAGCTTCTATTTGAGACAGAAACACACACACACACACTCTCATGCACGCACACACAAATCCAAGCAAACAAACAGAACTGTGTTTCCTGCTCAAATAATTTGCAATAATGGTATGTGTATGGTTTGAATTGATAGCAAGAAAGGGACATTTTGCTCATATGTAGTGACTTACTCTGTGTGTGTGTGTGTGTGTGTGATGTTTCCCTGGGTATAATGCATCCTCATTAAGATTCCATAGAAGAAAAAAAAAAGAAACCCAACCAACCAAGCAATCAGCCTGTGTGTTAATGGATCAATGTCATTTTAAATTTATGTCTGGGTCCTCTAAAGTCAATATTAACCGACCATTTATAAATATTGATTTTGTTTCACTGTCTTTTCATATCAGATCTTGCATTACAGTTTCACTCTTGCATTATACACTGTGAAATGTGTGTGTGTATTTACACACACACACATATACTGGATTCCAGTTAATTGGCAAACCTAGAGACAATAACCCCTTGGCCTAATCCACTCCAGCTATGCCCAACATCCAAGGGTTTAGAACAACCAAGTAGCATTTTTATAGCTGCTTTCCTCCCCTAAAGCAGAGTTGGCTTTGCTGGGTCCTGGGTCCTATGCCGATCTGATTATGTTCTTGTCATGGTTCCCTTTTTGATGCTGTTTTATGGCCAGAAGCCCCTCTTGTCATCAACCTTTTTATTCACTTCTTATAGCAAGCAGGAATATATAGTGTAACTTGTAAAAAAAATCCGAGTAAACACAATTACTCTGGTTGTAAATTGCTGAAGCTTGGCCATTGCCTGCATCATTTGGTAGCAGTTCTCCCTGATATTCTCTGGGTGGGGGGGTCTATTGATAGCATCTATCAGAAATAAGAGACAGAGCAACTATTTTTCACTCTGATATGAATAGATATTCACAACCCAAATGCAAACTCGGTACTGATTCTTGTTGTGACGTTCTATAGTCTACTTACTGCTGCCTGTGTGCCATAAATGCCTGAAATCTTCAAAGATTTTAGTAATTCTCTTCATCTGGTATAAATAACAACATAATTAACTAATGACCCAATTAACCAGAATCTGCAAAACGTGTGTGTGTGTGTGTGTGTGCAAACAAAAATTCTCATAATTACAATGTTTTGCATATGTCTGCAGTATTTTCTGTAGTTATTTGTTCACATATATTTATATACATGTATATATCTATAAATACATATATAGACATGCGTGTGTGTGTGTGTGTGTGTGTGTGTTTATATATATAAGTGCAAGCGTAGCTGTGTGGTAAGAAGTTTGCTTCCCAAACATGTGGTGTTTTTGTGTCTGTATTTGTCCCCCACCACCGCTTGACAACCAGTGTTGGTATGTTTACATCCCCACAACTTATCAGTTCTGCAAAAGATACCAATGAAATAAGTACCAGGCTTAAAACGAATTAAGGGCTGGAGTTGATTCTTTCAACTAAAATGCATCAAGACGATGCCCCAGCATGGCCACACTCTAATGACTGGAACAAGTAAATGTAAAAAAGTAAAGTATGTCTGTGTACAGGTGTGTGTGTGTGTGTATTTGTTTGTTTTACATCTGTATTTCCATGCTAGCATGGGTTGGATGAATGTGTCATCAAGGTAATGTCTTACAGTCATGCTTTCCCTGTCACTAACCCTTACCACCTGTTTTTGAAGTCAGGAATCAGCGGAGCACTTGTTTGGCAGGGGAAACAATGGCAACGATGTCACCACTTTGACCTTGTTAGTAATTTTGGGAGGATATGTAAACACCCACACACATGTGGCTGTGCTCGTATGTATGTATGTAAGTGTGTGTGTGTGTGTATATATATATCACACATGCATGCACACCTCATAGTCTTCTCTCAGTTTCAGTTTATCAAATGCATCTTCAGTCATTTCATTGCTATCATAGAAGATGCCCAACGTGCCATGTGGTGGGACTGAACCAAAAGCCATGTGGTTGTGAGGTGAACTCCTTAACCACACAGCCATACTTGCACCTATTCTATATATGGAAACAAAACACTTGCACTTTGTTTGTGCAACTGATGATGTTATTACTGGATTTACTTTTAACTCAAAAATTGATATATCCACACACACACAGAGCAGACAGGTGTATATGAACCTTGGCAGTACCATTTCAGTCTGTCTCCGTGAGCAGTGAGATATTGAAATGACCGAATGTGCTCAAAGGCTAAATAGGTAGTCGGTGCTATGAGTTTATGTGAATCAGACAAATAAGAAGAATGAATTAGTAACATGTTACTTTTTGCAGTCCTCCATATCCACCCTCAATCAACCCTTTACTACAATCGTAGGAAGGACATTTCTAAGTCTTGACCATTGTTGATTTCTTTTAACAGAGACAGAAAGAAAGAAAAGAATCCCCCCCACCACATGACTAAAACTTTAATCTAATTGACTCCAACATGATGAAAGGCAAAGTTGACCTTGGTTGAATTTGAACTAAGTGCATAGAGAACTCGAATGATTACCACAAAGTAATCTAATGACTGTCATCATATACCTGTGTGTGTGTGTTTATATGTGTTTGAGTGATGTGTCTGTCTATACACAGGTGTACATGTATAGATTCATATATGAATATATACACATACGTTGCCATCAATTCTTACCAAGCAAAGTAATTCTTCTGCATGGCTGGATGTGTTTTCATGCAAAATTGGAAATAAGGGACATGTCATATTCAAGGGTTGGACGGTTTGACCAGGGCTGGTAAGTTGAGGGGCTGCACCAGACTCCAGCTGTAGAAACCATGCTTAATCAGACTGCAGTCTCGTGCAGCCCCTCAGCTTGCCAGCATGGACAACGGATGTTAAATGATGATGATGATGATGACACTTGTCTACAGCTGTCACACAGTATCGAGGCAAAGAGGCACAAGCACATGCACGCATACACACACACATGATGGGCTTCTTACATTTTTCATCTGTCAGATATTGTCACCTAGAGCACTATGCAATGGAATTGAACCCAAAACCCAGCAGTTAGGAAGCAAGCTTCTTAACTACACAGCCATATGTCTGTATGTGTGTGTGTCTGTATGTGTGTGTAGTATTATATACAAGTGTTCTGTGTTTATACATGACCTAATAATTACGGACAGTACTGTGTACAGATGCAGGTCTACCTTGTGATTGCATGGAAGAGTGTGTGTGTGTGTGTGTGTGATTTTCTACATTGAGACTACATTGCTATATCAACTTTCCATTAAATGCATTTATGAAATAATAAAGGTCCCTCAATCATTCTCTTCTATGTCCATATCCAGAAATGTGTGTAATTTCTGTTCTTTTTTTGTAATTTTTTTATTTCTTCATATTCCAGTGTTTTGCTTTATGGTTTCTTTTAACCAGGAAGTGTTGGTGGGGTGGGGGCTGCTGTTGATACTAAATACGGGTTGGGATGGAATGGTAAGTGAGAGAAAGAGTGAAGAGCAGAATGATAGAGATGAGAAATATGGAGATGATGTGATGGGGAATGGGTAAAGGAGGGGTGCTGCAGGCTAGAGAGAGATACAGTGACAGAGAAGATGGAGGGGGTGGATAAAGTTAGTGGTCAGTAAGGGCAGAGGTGGTGTTGATGGCAGATACGAAAAGTTGTTAAGGATATGGTAAGTTAGTCTGAAGATGGAGCTTTGAGGAAAAGGGGAAGATAACTGATGATACGGAATGGGATGATTAATGGAAAATTGGGAAGCGTGGATGGGTGTCAAAGGAAATGGTTCCAAGGACGGGGCAGGATAGTTGGTCAGAGAAAAAGGGGGTTGAAATAGGTCTGCTTCTACTCTTGTATAATTTACAGCACTAGTGAAAGCAAATACACACAAGGGGGGACAGAAAAATCACTTGAAGGACTTTGAGATCAACCCCAACACCTGGGAAACAAGACTATCCTACCTGGTGAAGCTGCACCAACAGAACAGGATTGCAGGGATACAACAAAAAACAAATGTGAATTACTCAAGGGCAGAGCCTCTTCCACAAGTTCCACATTTACTGATCAATACTTCTTTATACTATTGCCCTCATCCATACACATCATCTGACTAAACCAGTCTCCTTTCTTGTCCTCACTTTTTTTCTCAGCACCATTTTTGTCATGCACAGATGATGTTGCTCATCTTCCAGAGCATTCTAGCTTCGTTCCTTTCTAGTCTCTCTCTGCCCCCTCCATCCATGGCCAATTTTTCACTGCTATCCATACAATCTGCCCTTCATTCTAACGGAGGGGCCCTTTATTATGAACAAAGCTAATAACTCTGAACTCTCTCCTACCACTTCTTTTTCTAATTATTACACTTTCAGAGCATTCTCCTCCACTGTTAATTTTATCACCTAGGCAACAGAAACTACTACCTCTAAGGATCCCCTTTGGCATTTGAGGAAATCTATTTTCCTGTATGTTCTTGCACATCTGCCACATACACATGCACTACTTTCTCTGTTAACCTTCTTGTCATTCTTCTACACTTCTGATCTGCCCATAGCTTGCACTGGGTACTCTGTATGAAACATCGTCCAGTACCTTTTCTACTGGATATCAACTGAGGCTTTATTTACATTTGACGGATATCTGTCCTCATCTTGTTTGTTGTTAACACAACATTTCGGCTGATATACCCTCCAGCCTTCATCGGGTGTCTTGGGGAAATTTCGAACCTGGATTCTCATTCCTAAGGTATTTTTCGATGTTATTATTCTGAGTTCGATTCCAGGCAGTGACCTGAATAATAATAATAATAATAATAATAGTAATAATAATTACATTGAAAAATACTTTAGGAATGAGAACCCAGGTTTGAAATTTCCCCAAGACACCTAATGAAGGCTGGAGGGTGTATCAGCCGAAACGTTGTGTTAACAACAAACAAGATGAGGACAAATATCCGTCTAATGTAAATAATTCCTTGTCTCTTAAATATAGAACTGTATCAACCAAGGCTATCCCTGTTTGTTTACTAAAACTTTAGTCTTTGCTAAGTTAACTTTAAGGCTTTTTGGTTCCCAGGGTTGATGAAATAAAGTGTCTGTCAGGTATTGGGGTTGATGGTATTTATTAACCTCACTCTGCCCTAAATTAGAAGCAATTATTTTGGGGCTTTTTGACCCTTTTTTAACAGCAATATAAAGGTAAACATTTTTTATCAATCTTTTGCAACTTGTTGAAATGTAACAAATGTATTTGTTTTATTCATAGGCCTCCTCACTCTCATTGTCCGTTGTCACCAAAAGAAAGTCACCAATGAAAGACACACCAAGTGTTTAGGTCTTCTGTCCACCAGACATTTTGTGTCATAAAGTGTAATACCCACCCCATTCTTTTCTTCTGAGCAGTTATTAAGGGTTTGTGTGTCCCTGTCCCATACTTTGTTGTCTTTTACTTGTTTCGGTCACCAGACTGTGGCCATGCTGGAAGGAATTTTGGTTGACTGAATCAACTCCAGGATTTTCTTTTTTAAGCTGAGTACTTATTCTATTGGACTCTAATCACCAAACCCCGAGCGGTGTTGGTTTGTGTATGTCCATGTAACTTAGTTGTTCAACAAAAGGAGTCTGATAGAATAAACATCAGGCTTAAAAAAAAACATAAGTTCTGGGGTTGATTCATTCGGCTAAAAACTCTTCAAGGTGGTGCCCCAGCATGGCCACATTCTAACGACTGAAATAAGTAAAGGATAAAAGATGGGCACCTCCTGAGTGACCCTAAACTCCCCGTTGATGTCCCCATCCCACCCTCACAACACAGTGAAGTAGAATAATAAAGAAATGTAAAGGATTCTTAGAAGACGTCTAAGACTTCAATTTTATGACATTCTTTCCAAAGCCCAACTGGGACTTATCGGAAAGGATAAACATCAAAATCGACCTTGGTGGAATTTGAACTCAGAATGTAGAGATGGACAAGATGCTACTAAGAGTTTGGCTTGGCATGCTTATGGTTCTGCTAGCTTGTCGCCTTTTAAGGGTTAATAATCATAGAGTTAAGGAAGATGGGTTGGGAGATTCATGGCTTTCCCAAGAAAATGGAAAGGACATAAACCAGGAAAAAAATGTGTTGTGCATAGACTCAGCTAAGGAAAATTGAGCAATCTCAGCTGTACACAGCTTAGTGTATCATCTGAGTTGTACTCTGTACAGCATGTCTCACATCTATGTGGCATATTCTACCAGTTAGTTGTACTTTCCTATGAATGCCGTCCTATTTCTGCATGGTACAGTGTGTTCTACTCGGTCATAATTAGAAGAATATGTTTTCCTCACTTGTACTCGGTGCTGTATGTTAATCCAGTCATACTCAGCACAGCACCTCCACTCAAATGTTTTATAAATATGTCTACAAAAATCAAATGATTCTACAACTCCGTTAATGATGTTCATAAGACCCACAGAAACTTCTTGTTTCAAAGAGAAGCAAAACAAACTGAAAATGATGAATTTCTAAGAACGAATACTTTTCAAAGGCGACTTTAGAAGTATTAACAATATTACTAATTAGGTTTTCGACGGAGATTAACAAATCAAAATAACAAGAAATTTCGGTCTGTGAGTATCATCCGAAATGGTTAAGAACCATTGCACTGCTCTGAGACAGTCTCAAAGTTAACATTAAACAGGTTGACTGATCTGATGTTTATCATCCAACAGAAAACAACATTAAAAGACAACGTTGAACAAATAGCGATGATATTGAAATGTATTCGACATAATTCTCTCTCTCTCTTTACCCGAAACATCCAAGAACCGTAAAAGAGACAGCAACTCTGGAAGAAGAAGAAGAAACGAACTAGGAAACGTGCGAAAGTTTATTTTATGTGAGGCTAAAGTACCTAAAATCGAAGTAGACAAACTGATTGATAAAGTAGACATTAAAAATAAAAAGAACATTCAATCACACTAAACCGAGGGGGTTCGACCAGGGTCTATATGACCTTTGAGGGTCCGAGGGTGTTCAACTGGGGTCTGTATGACCTTTGAGGGTCCGAGTATTATCCGTACTACCAGTATTATCCGTACTACTTTGTTTATAAATAAATCATGTGATTTGATTGACGTTAACTGTTTATATATAAATCACACACGTGATTGAATATCATAGTTTCTTATGAGAAATAGAAAATGCCTCGTGGAAGACCGGCTGCACAACATCTTATTGTTGTTGAAAACGAAATCCTCACTCGTGAATTAATATTAGAGGAAAATCTGTGATTTAAGCAGTAGCTCAAGATACAGAATGTTGGAATGGTGTGCGCGTCGTCGACTTATTAGAAATAAGTTTACCTGCGACGACTGTCTAGTACCATGCGGACTTATTACACGTGGTGACAGAATAGATGGAAAAAAGTCGCATGCTGTTTGTAAAAAGAAAAAAACATTTTAAACTTTTA
>NC_068982.1:191096419-191098820 GCF_001194135.2 Octopus bimaculoides | reverse complement strand
CCAGAAAAATGTTTTTAAAAAGTTAAAGAGGTTTAAAGTTGGATCATTTTCACCCAGTCAGGAAACAGGATTTGGAAACCGTCATTTTGTGCGTGACTGCACATGTTGTCAGCATTCTGAAAGTAGCGCAAATGGCTTCAATAGTTTTAACAGAAAGATTTGGAAGAATTAGATGAAAGTTCTCCGGTAATTTTCTTTCATTTAAATAAATGTTTCTGTTAATTTTAAAGATTTATTCAAAAAACGTTATTTAGCTGTTATTTTTTAGCACACCTCACAACTAAAGAAACAGATTAACAAATAGTTTTAATTAAGCATTCAATATGCATTTAATGCAAATGCGATGAACAACATGTTACAAATTAGATATTTTTAAAAAGCAAAGATTTGGTTGACCAGTTCATAAATTTTTAAACTTTAATTGCTAATAATTCTCTTTTTATTGACTTTTAATGAAAATGGTTTTCACGTCATTCATTAACCAATAAAAGTGTATCATTTCACTGAATATTAAATTGATTCGAGCAGAATTGATGCTGGCAGCCAACCGACTGGATCCCCACAAACGAAAGTAAAATTATGTAGGACAGGGTTGTCTATACACAAAATGTACGGTTACAGCACAGAAGGATCAAAACTACACACAAAGCGTACACCAAGAGCTTAAATGGTGTGTGATTGTTGCTGTCGAGACTTCTGCTGTTCTTGAACCCTTGCACTGCCAAATTCCATTGCAAAATTGGAATAACTGAAGACCGTCTGAGAAGCGAGTCCTGTGTGTGGTATGATGGCTTCTGCTGCTGCACGAAGCGTCACTGGCCATTCTCTGTCACAAACGCCCTTGCAATCGTGTCTGCAAGGAATCGCTAAACACGTCATTTGTTCTGGGGTGGACAACCTGTTACTCCCTCCCCACCATCTTCTGCTGCTTCATTCGCACCCTTTTTTTCTTCTTCGTTTCCTTGGTAATTATGGTTTTTTTTCTCTCTCGATAATTTAATGTTCCTGTAAAAATAAGTTAATAAAAATAATTTATGTTTAAAAAAAGACAAAGGACAAAACGGCTGAATGAAAGGATGAATATAACAGCCTGCAAAGAATATATGCTCTGAATATGAGTTCGTCTGAACGACTTGATCTTCTCTGTAGCTGTAGAGATATCAATTGAAACGGCTCCAACTTCATGACGAAACCCCAAAATGAAAAAGAAAATCTGGCATATAAAATCAGAAAGACCAAGAAAAGACCTATGGTTAATTTTTGAGTTTGGAAAACAAAAAAAAAAAGGAACTACCATTTAAAAGAAAGAAAAAGAGGGAATCCAATAACAACAAAATCGAAGATAAACAGAAAAAAGGTAGACATCTTGGAAGCCAAAGGAAAACTAAAAGCAGAGCCAAACAGTGAAACCATGTCGCATAAAATGCTATGAGAAACCTGAATGCTTCTTCCAAGCAAATGAAGAATTTGAGGTAAGTGTTAAATGTTTCTACAGAAATGTTTTTTTGTGTTTTTATGTATTTATATACTTTCTAAATCATTTGACATGAACTGGAATCATTCTCTTCATTTTTGGGGATTTGTCTCATAATACTTAATGAAAAAATTTTCTAAATTTGATGAAGAGTCCTGTCTAAATAATCATATCTTTCCCCTCTTCCTCACAGCAAAGGAATATCGGCTCTCTCTCTATCTCTCCCTCCCTTAAAAACACATGTCAGTTATCTCTCGCCTTCCCTCTCTCTCTCTCTCTATCTATCTCTCTCTTTCTATTTCTATCTCTTTCTATATATGCATATATCCATACATATATGTACATACCTACATCTATATGTATACATACATGCATATATGGGTACAGGGCATCACAAAAAAACGTTAAACTCGCTTTCTATCTCTTTCGCCTCCTTTCCCTCTTCCCCTACGAAAAATGCCCAATTGATGTAAACAAACGCCACGTGGACGATTTGGCATTTAGCGTACTAGTACCGAAGGATAGCCGGCAGAGATTCTACAGCTGGATGCCCTTCCTAACACCAACCACTCTGAGAGAGTAGTGGGTGCTTTTACGTGCCACCGGCACGAAGGCCAGTCAGGCGGTACTAGCAACGGCCACGCTCAAAATGGTGTATTTTACATGCCACCTGCACAGGAGCCAATTCGGCGGCACTGGCAACGATCTCGCTCGAATGTCTTTACATGTGCCAGCGGCACAAGTGCCATCGGCACAGGTGCCATCATGATTTTGCTTTCGCTTGCCCCAACAGGTCTTCACAAGCCAAGTTTCGTGTCCAATGAAGGAGACAACGTTGGCATGGATGCCAGTCGTCGAATTTAGTTCAATTTCAATTTCACTTGCCTCAACAGGTCTTTGCAAGCGGAGTTTAGTGTCCAATGTAGG
>NC_068982.1:191079227-191094636 GCF_001194135.2 Octopus bimaculoides | reverse complement strand
GGTCGGCATTCGACAGACTCTCTTTCTCCCATTCATTCTCTTTATTGAGCAATCTTTCGTAGTGGCGTCTCCAAACCTCTTTCTTTGCAGCCTCATTTAGTGCAAGCGTACCATCATCCATGCAGACACATTTCTCTCCCACGACATCATGATTCTCTCTCACACACTGTCTTGCAACAAAATACCTCAAGTCTTTGGTCCTCACGTTGCAGAACATTGGCAAATTTTTTCTTACCTGCTTCCCCTCTGGCTAAATAAACCTGTCTCCTAGCGTCCCTTCTGGCAGTCTGATACAATTCCCTGCTACCACCGTTCTTCCCGTCCTTCCAAGCCTGTTTCTTTTCTCTAATAGCCCTGTCAACAACAGTGTTCCACCACCACGTTATTTTGGGTCGAGAGGTGACTTTGCACCATCCACAGATCTGGTCAGTGACCCTCAGCAGGTTGTCCCGTAGAAACCTCCAGTTGTCTTCTACATCGTGTGAAGCTACATCCCCCTCTATTTCGTCAAAGGTTTCGAGTAATAAGTCTCTAAATCTCTGTCCATTCGCAGGATCTTTGAGCTTCCAGACCCTTCTCCTCCAAGCTGGTCATCTTCTGCGCAACCACTTAGCCCTGATCCTGAAGTCACTAACTACTAGTCTATGTTGTGGGGTACATTCTTCGCCTGGGAAGCTTTTGGCATTTCTAAGCAGCCATCTTTCCCTTTTCCTGTTGAGGATGTAGTCAATTTGGCTAGTGTGCCTACCAGAACGGTAGGTGACTAGGTGACTGGCAGGTTTCCTGAAGTTAGTATTGCAGACCATAAGGTCATTTGCATCACAGAACTCCAGCAGCCTGGTTCCCTCCTCATTGCGGGAACCAAAACCATAGCCTCCATGTACGCCATAGAAGACCCCTGAATGTTGTCCAACATGACCATTGAAGTCACCAGCCACAAAGAGAAGATCCCTGTCATTCGTCGACGAGGTAGTCTGTAGAAGGGTGTCATAAAATTGGTCTTTCTGTCCGTCAGGTAGCCCCAGCTGAGGGGCATAGGCTGAGATAATGGTTGCTAACCCATGGTGAAGGACTAATCTAATCTTAAGTATTCTATTGGATACTCTAACTACCTCGATTACCTTATCCACCCATTTCTCTGCAAGAAGTATGCCCACGCCTCCGACCCCGTCTGTGTTCCCTGTCCAGAAAATCTTGTACCTGTGTTGTTTGCCTGTAATGAACCTAGCGAACCTCCTTTTCCATCTTACTTCTTGGAAGCAGCAGATATCGACACATCTCCGTTCAATCATCTCAACAATCTCACCAGACCTACCTATCAGAGTGCCAACCCTGAGGGTGTGGGGGGTATGGGCCCGTGAGACCCTGGGGCGGGGAACAGCAGCGTTATGTACCTGAAAAGAAAGCTCGCATTTTGCAGAATTCATAAACAATCAGTAGCAATCATTTCAGCCTGCATCTACTACACCACTGTCGTATTTTGCACCAAATGATCATCACCTTACATAGGAGGGGATAAACCCTAAGTGGGGGTGGTGGAAATGGCGTGAAGCCTTTAGAAGTGTTCATGGGAGACAGTCAAGAACTTTTGGTACTGGTGTAGAAGATAGGAACTTCCGGTACTGGTGTAGGACTGAGGTAAGTCCTCCAAAAGATATAGAAGCAAAAAAAAGAAGAGTGCCATTGTCATCAAGTGAATGATACTTCAACATCTCATGTGTCTTCCACAGGTTCAAGAAACAAACGTGTCAATCTACTTTATTTTGGTTAATATTTATAGGATTGAAGTAAGTCCTTATTAACTAAAATGAAGTAGATTGACATGTTTATTTTTTGAACCTGTGGAAGACACACGAGATGTCAAAATATTATTCACTTGATGACAATGGCACTCTTCTTCTTTTTGCTCCTAATAATAATAATAATAATCCTTTCTACTGGAAGCACAAAGCCTCAAATTGGGAGGAAAGGATTACGTTGATTACATCAACCCCTGTCTGTAACTGGTATGTTATTTATCGACTCCAAAAGGATGAAAGGTAAAGTTGACCCCGGTGGCATTTGAACTCAGAACATGAAGATAGACGAAATGCCGCTAAGCCTTTCGTCTGGCATGCTAATGATTCTGCCACCTTGCTGCCTTTGTCACCTTAATTATAATTATAATTACAATGATTAACGAGTGTGTTGAGCATCCTGCGTGGAGCTTAACTAAGTCTTATAATTTGTAGAAAATGGTGGTATGAGGTCTTTGACCACAGGATGCTGTCCATTCTCACGGAACTAACCAGAACAAGTGAGATTGAGAGCTCTGAGAAGTAAAAGATAATAATAATGATAATAATAAATCAATAAAAAGCCAAAAGAAAAACAGGAATTTCACAAAGAGGAGGAGGTGAAAAAATAACAAGAAGAAGAAGACAAACAAGAAAACACCATTTGGTAAATTTTGATAAAATGCAAGGTTTTATTGACTGGACTACAACTGGATAATCTTACAACTGGATAATCTGTCGTTTAATCTCACTGATTCATTGACTTTTGAATGAATGATTCCAAGGTTCAAATATCAACAAATCCAACAAGAGCTATTTTATAATAGCTCTTTTTTAGGTATTTTTTTTTTTTTAGTTTTTTGAACGTCTGAAAAAATGTTTGCCGTCCCTTAATAATAAGGTCTAGCAGTTTTATATGTCAGATTGACAAATAACCAGTGGTAACAATGATGATGGTGATGATGATGACTGTGATGTGGACATTACCACATAATAAATTATATATATATATATATATATTTATATATATATATATATATATATGTTGTTTTTTTTTATATACATATATATGTTTTTTAATATATATATATATGTTTTTTATATTTATATATATATATGTTTTATATATATATATATATATATATATATGCATATATAATATATATTTTTTATATTTATATATTATATATAATAATAATCATAATATATACATATATAAAATATATAATAATGTATTTGCTTGTTTTGTTTTTGTTTGTGTTAGTTCTTTTATCTTTTATTTGAGCACTACCTTGAAGAATTGACCCCATGTCCTATTTTTTTCCAAGTCTGGTTTTTACTGTAATGGTCTTTTTTTTTTTTTTTTTTTTTTTTTTTTATTTTTTTTTACCAAACTACTAAGTTACAGGGATGTAAACGTATCAACACTGGTTGTCAAGCTGTGGTGAGAGACAAACACACACTCACACACGGGTTTCTTTCAGTTTCCGTCAACCGATTCCACTCTCAAGGCTTTGGTCATGCTGGAGCTATACTAGAAGACACTTGCCAAAAGTGTCACTAAGTGGAACTGAACCCTGAACCATGTGGTTGGGAAGCCAGCTTCTTACCACACAATGATGCCTGCACCTAATTAGGGAAGCTAAATGGATTCCTACAGAATGGTGACCATCAAACACTTTGAAGAATTCTTATTTCGCTGTCAAAACTAGCACTAATAGTCCTAATATTAGTGTTGCATTGATCAAATGGATTGAGAGGTTTTCCAGCCATGACTCTCCATTGTTTATTGTAGACGTCAGGAACACATTAGCAAAAGTGTCTTTCTTTCCTAAGACAGTAAAAGTGTAACTAGAGGGTGATTTGGCTGCTGTTTCTAGCACACTGACCAGCTGTTGCATTACAACCTCCCTTACTGGCTTGTTTGAACTGTAAATTAAGCAACTCATTAAGATTAACAAAAGTTGGGATATATTGTCTTTAAAGAGAGAAAAATGTTGAACTACCAGGAACAGCTGATATATTCCTACACACACACACATACATATATGCATACATGCATATATACGCATGCATATGCACACACATGCATATATAATACATGCTTATACACATGCATACATACATACACATGCATATACACTCACATGCATATATACACACATGCATATCTACATACATGCAGTTGGCTTTTGCCAACTTTCTCTTGATGCAAGGAACCAGGCTTTCTGCTATATTTCGGTGCCAATGTTTACTGGTTGAATATCCAAGACTTTTTTGTTTTGCAAATTCTTTTCTTTGCTTCAGTCACTTGACTGTGACCATGCTGGAACACTGCCATGAAGAGTTTTTTAGTTGAACAAATTGACCCCAGGACTTATTTTTCAAAGCTTAGTACTTATTCTATTGGTTTCTTTTGCCGAACTGCTAAGTTATGGCGATATAAGCACATCGATACTGGTTGTGAAGCAGTGGTGGCAGGACAAACACAGACACATAATTAGTAAGGAAGAGTAGAGTAGAGATTTATTCACATCCAAAACTTTTTTTATTAAAGTTTTCTACAGCATATATAAAACAATGACCAACATATGCTCCCATTGCAGCAACTACACACTGCTCTGTATGCAATTTAGCATTCTAGTCACTGCAATTTCATCAAAGGGTCCACCACTTAAGACATTTCCAAAGCGAATCCATTCAAACACGCTTCCTGCCTTGATATTCAGTTGAAGGTGATAGTATTACTTTGTTAAATCCAATGAAATTCTGGTCTCATAATCACCTCTTCTGCTATTACAGTTGAAGCATGGTTTTAAAACGTTTATTCCAATTTCAATTTATTGTAGCAGTCTTGTTTACATTTTGCTGTGTGGAGTATGTTATTTATTTAGAGGTAATTCTCTTATGTTTGGGGTTATATCCTCAATATTATCGTTATTATTATTATTATTATTATTATTATTAAAATCAAAATTAAAAGAAGAGTGCCATTGTTATCTAGTGAACTTTCGACATCTTTTAATCACCTCTTCTGCTATTACAGTTGAAGCATGGTTTTAAAACATTTATTCCAATTTCAATTTATTGTTCAAAAAATAAATTTGTCAATTTACTTCATTTTGGTTATTATAGAAAAGATTGAGGTAACTCCTGAAGATATAGAGTCAAAATTTAAAGAAGAGTGTCATTTGTTATCTAGTAAACAATATTTCAACATCTTGTGTGTCTTCAACGGGTTCAAAAAATAAATTTTGACTCCGCTTCACTAGAGGTGATTTCTAAATTCTTCTGTATATCTTTTAAGCTATTACTCTTTCTCCCATTGACAACATTCTGTAATTGGACCATTGTGCATAGTCAGCACCTATACCATTTTGTGAGATAATATGGTATCCACCAGCATAATTTATTCCTTTTATACTCTCTCTCTTTATATATGTGTGTGTGTGTGTGTGTAAAGCCTAATTGTTTATCTGCATCACTACCTCTCTCTCACACCATACACACACACACACACACACACACACACATATATCTTCAAGCGTATGTATACACATAAACATAGATACGTGTATGTATGAATACACACACACACATATAGAATAAAGAAAGTCACCAAACTGTCGTGGTGCCATGAATTCATGGTCTTTAATGTTTGTGGTGCCAAATGCTGGCTTATCTTGGAGGAAATGGTCAACCAATCATCAACTGCCAATTAAAATCAGTTGTTAAGTAAGTGCTCTGATTTCCATTAGTTCTTAAGTGAGATTTGGCTGCAGTTTCTAGCAGGTGCAGCAATCATTGAGGTGACTGTGGTTGAGGGGGGGTGGTGCTAAAGGCTTAAAAGCTGATGTGTGAGCGAAAATGTTAGGGAGTCAAATGAAACATGAATGAGTGATGTGGAGTACTAATGAGTGATGTAAGAGTTACTAGTTCCGACTCTCAGTCTTAGATGTCTTCCAATAATATCTTCTTTGTTTCATTATTGACATTATATTTGATGGGAAATCTTCTCTGTGCAGTGACACAGATTTTATTTAGCAAAATAGAATGCGTTTAAAGATGACATGTTTAAAGAAAATGAGATGTAATGAGAGTTATCTCTCTGTGTATGCCCAAGTGTCTGTGTGGTCATCCTTTTAATGACCACTTCTCTATGCTTGCATGGGTCAGACAGTCTTTTGAGGCAGATTTTCTATGTTCTGCTCTACCTGTTTCCAACTAAAGTGACATTTCTCCATGGTCAGGCATGATCTTGAATATTATAAATGAATGACACTGCTCGATTGACAGTGATACTCATTTACAGCTGTCACATGATGTCAGAACAAGACAACACAAACATGCACACACTCACACCACACAATAATACATATATACAAGTACACACACACACATATACGACTGGCTTCTTTCTGTTTCCATCTCCCAAAACCACTCCCAAGTCTTTGGTCAGCCTGGGGCTAGACTAGAAGACACTTGCCCAAGGTGCCACACAGTGGCACTGAACCTGGAGCCATGTGGTTGAGAAGCAAACTTCTTAGGAGGCAACAACACCCATGCCTGAACACACACACACACGCATAAAATAGTGTAAGTGTTATATATATGTGTGTGTGTGTGTGTGTTGTTATTTTCCTTCTTGTTTGTGCGTTAACAACATCTTGATGTATTTCATTATTTTTCTCAACAACCAGATACAACAACAACAACAATCATCATCATAACAATATTTTTTTTAAAAAAATGATAGAAGTCTCTCATGTGGTGTGACTCAACCAGAACAAAGCTCTGACAACAGACATTCTAAAACAAACCAACAGGAATATATAACCATCCTTTTAGTGAAGATTTTACTTAATATTATATAAACACACCCTTAAATGCACCAAAGTTCTAAAAATACAATGGAATTATGTAAAAGGGGTTCGGGTGTTATATTCATAATTGCTAAATTGTGGGTTTGATTCCTGGACTGGGTGGTGCATTGTGGTTTTGAGCAAAACACTTCATTTCATGTTGCACCAGGCCACTCAATTGTCAATGAGTAACCACCCTGTGGCAGACTGATCAGAGGCAATGTTGGACCACTCATCTAACCACTGCAGTGGCACCATTCAAAAGCTAAAATGATGCAAAGCGCATTGTGACCAGTGATGCATAACAAGTCTGGTTGATCATGTGATGATGGAATTATACAATTTTTAATAATATTTCATGGGGTCAAAAGGTTCAAGTTGTGACTGAAGCGCTTGGTATTCTTTAGAAATTTTGAATCAGGTATCAAAGTGGCTGTGAGTATCTTTGAAGTACAAAGTAGCAAAGTACCATTCTGGCAGTATTAGACAAAAGATTGTTTTCTTTGGATCTCATCCCCCACTGCCTCCTCTTGTAGAGGTTATTTATTGGTGGATGGTAATTCACTGCAGACAATCTGGTGTTGTATTAAAGACTTGTGTTGGTAGAGAAGCAACAGTTAATTAGTAAAGAACTAATTTAGTTAAAGCAACGGTTAACTAGTGTTGATAAGACTGTGATGGAATATTGTGCCTTTGAGCAAGATACTGTGTTTCTTGTTACTCCACTCAGTTGGCAAAAATGAATGGTTCCAGATCAACTGGAACCCTCAACATCATACCTGATGCACTGAAAGGTAGAACTATCTTAGATATAAATGTACTAAAGAGACAGTGAATCCCTTTGTCTTCATAATTAAGAATTTGATAATTATTTCAGGGTTTAGTTTTGTTTTATAGCTGAATTTGTTTTTTTTCGTTTTTTTTTCATTTTCTGGATATTTAAGACTTGAATCTTACTGAAGGTTGTGTTGAAGTGAATGCTGCCAGAAGGGATGGGTTACCTATGAAATCTGGAGGGGTAACTTCAGGTCTGAGTTTGACTTCTAAGTTTTAAAAATATAAAACAATGCTGCAGTTCATGTGTTTAAAATAAACTGATATTTGTAAAATATATTTACAAAATAAATATTTGTTATAGAGTGAGGGGTATAGAGATTGATGATACACATAAATATATATGGAGAGAGACAGAGAGAGGGGGGAGAGAAAGAGAGAGAGATTATATGTGCAAGGTTATAGAGTAGTGATTCTCAACCATGGCTCCCAAGGAGCATGTGGCCCTCAAGTACCCTCCTGGCGGCTCCCAATGGTCTTCCCTTTATAAATGTAAATTTTTCTTTGATTTGTGTTTTACCTTTTTTTGGTGTGCCTCCCCATCCTAATGTCCAAGTTTGGGATCTGGATATTAGAAAGGGTGAGAACCATTGATATAGACTCTCAGAAACAGCAAGTGGTTCTGTCCTAGACATCCCGACTGATTCTAGACATAAAGGTATAAGAGTGCTTGGTTAAGGAGTTCGTTTCCTGACCCCTCTCTGTGGAATCTTGGGCAAAGTATCTTTTGCTATAGCCTTATGCTGATCAAAGCTTTGTGAGTGGATTTTTCAGGTGGAGACTGTGTGGAAGCCTCTTGTGTGTGTGTGCGTTCTCTTAATGTTGTATTTCAAATGAACATCATCACCATAGAAATGCTGTTTGTTCATTTCCAGTCTTACAAGTAAACCTGTCTTGCCACAGGGGTAAATATTATCTTACTTGGTAACAGATGAGTGTTGGCAACAGGAAGGGCATCCAGCTGTAGAGAATCTGCCCCAACAAATCCTGTCTGACTTGTGCAAGCATCCAAAATGGATGTTAAATGGTGGTAATGGCATGTCTAATCAGGTCACTGGAATTATTTTGATTTTTTTTTTGTGACATTCTTATTTTATTTGAATTAAATTTTTAATTTGACATGGCATCATTATTATTTAATAAGAGATCAATCTTATTTAGGTAACCCAGGATGGTCTTCCAGCCCTAATCACCCCTGCCATCCTATATCTATGAGTACATTGTTTCCTTACTATTAAAATCTTGCTATTATATGTGGAGGTGCATGGCAAAGTGGTCAGGGCATGCAGTTCACAATCATAACAACGTGAGTTCAATTCCTTATGGCGTGTTGTGTCCTTGAGCAAGACACTTTATTTCACATTGCTCCAGCTGGCCAAAATGAGTTGTACATCATTATCACCATCGTTAACCTTTAATGTCTGTTGTCCATGCTGGCATGGGTTGGATGGCTTGACTAGAGCTGGGGAGCTGCACCAGGTTCCTGTTTGATTTGGTTTGGTTTCTATGGCCGAATGCCCTTCCCGATGTCAACGACTTTACAAAATGTGCTGAGTGCTTTTTACATGGCACCAGCACCAGTATTTTTTATGTGGCACTGGCACAGGTCTATCACAGGCCGATCCTCTTCATTGGGGGAACGGCCTTAACACTTCTGCCTTCTTGAGTACAGCAAGGCACCAGATATCTTGGTCCTTTGTCATGTCGTCTGAAAGGCTCGGTGTTCTGAGGTTGTCCAGTACTTTGTCCCTTGTCTTTAGGGTCTCCCTCTTCCACAAACTCCATCCACTTTGAATGAGTGGCACTTCTTTATGGAAATGTCGGCATCCGTCCACATCACACGACCAAACTAGTGCAGCCGTCTCTCTTGCACACTGCATCTAGTCCTCTTACACTTCTCTCTCAATACACTAACATTCTGTAGCACATGCACACTAATATTACACATCCAGCATTCACATGTCATCTACATTCAGGACCCATGTCTCACTACCATGTAGCATTGCTGTTCATATACATGCCTCATACAATCTTCCTTTCATTTGGAGAGAAAAACCTTTGGTTGCCAACAGAGGTAAAAGCTCTCTGAATTTTCTCCATCCTATTCTTATTCTAGCCATTACACTCTCTGTGCATCCTCCCCCCACAGCTAATTAGGTCTCCTAGGTAGCAGAAATTGTCCATTACCTCTAAAGAGCCTCTGGGGCATTTGAGAAAATCAGTTTCCCCAAGTAGCTGTAGTTTTTTATGGATCCTGTGCATCTTCCTCATACAAAAACTATTCTCTGATAACCTTCATATTCCACTTGTGTGTCCATAGCTTGCACTGGGCGCACCATATGAAATTCTTGCTAACATGAATTGAGCAGGGCCACTTACCAGAACAGGGTTGGGGCCTGTTTGTTTTCATGCTTATTTAAACCTTACTCATTGCTAAGTTAATCTTAAGGCCATTAGATTCTAGGTTTTGCTTCCACACCTAGAATTTCTTTTCTAGCTCTCATATAGAATCTGCTACGAGGACAAGATCGTCAGCACATAGTAGTCCCCAGGGTCTTCCAGTCTTGAGGTTCTCTGTTATGGCCTGGAGGACAATGATGAAAAGTAGGAGACTCAGGACTGAGCCTTGATGAACACTCTCATCTTATTGACAGCACCCCTGTACTGCTTCCACTAGCTACTCCTCTACTCCTAGCCTCCTCAGAGCCCTCCATATCACACTGTGTGGTACTCTATCGAAGGCCTTCTCTCTAATTTCCACCACCCGGCCCAGGAGTTTGATGCCTCTATAATTGCATCACCTTTACCCTTGTAGCAGCTAACAATTATGCTGTTACGCCAGTCTCTGGCTATTGATTAGTGTGTATTATACCTTCCCAGATATTTTGAGCATCCCAGCAGTGACTCCAGACGGACCTGGGGCATTCCCCGTTTTCATATCTTTAATTACCTTAGTGTACCTTATCATAACTGTACTTCAAAGGGTCAGCTTTGTCACGTTCTCTGCCATGCTGAGAACTACATTAAGGGTATGCATGTCTGTGGAGTGCTCAGCCACTTCTATGGCAATTTCAAGAGGAGGCTGTTTTGATGATCGGATGAACTGGAACTCTCATCGTCAGAACTGCCAGTTATACAATTATATAGTTTCTTATTTCTTTATTGCCCACAAGAGGCTAAACATAGAGGGCACAAACAAGGATAGACTAAGGGATTAAATCAATTACATCGACCCAGTGCGTAACTGGTACTTAATTTATCGACCCTGGAAGGATGAAAGGCAAAGTCGACCTCGGCGGAATTTGAACTCAGTACGTAAAGGCAGACGAAATACAGCTAAGCATTTCGTTTGTGCGAACATTTCTGCCAACTCACCGCCTCATATAGTTTCTATTGGCCATTGGTCAATTATATAGTTTCTATTGGTCAATTTGTGGCTGCAGAGGACACTTAACCTAAAGTGCTGTGGTGAGAGGTTGAACTCCCGACCACTTGGTTACAGAACAAACTTTAGATCCACACTGCCATCACTATATTAATTATCATAATTTAAATCTCATTTCTATTCTGTTCATTATTTAAACAATACTTCATTTTCTTTTATCTTTTACTTGTTTTCGGCATTGGACTGTGGCCATGCTGGGGCACAGCCTTGGAGGGGTTTCAGTCAATTGAATCGACCCCAGGACTTTCCTTGGAGTTTGGCACTTATTCTATTGGTCACTTTTGCTGAACTGTTAAATTACAGGGATGTAAACACACCAACACTGGTTGTCAAGTGGTGTTGGATGACAAACAGATACAAAGACAGACACACAAATAAATAAATAAATAAATAAATATATATATATATATACGATGGGCTTCTTTCAGTTTCTGTCTACCAAATTCACTCACAAGGCTTTGGCCAGCCTAAGGCTACAGCAGAAGACACTTGCCCAAGGTGCCACACAGCCACGTTTGTTGTGCCTGTTAATTTAGCATGTTTTTCCTAAGAGCTTTCATTGTTGATGGTGAAAGTTGTCTGTTCATGATGGCAAGACGGAAAAGCTGTCCGGGTTTCATTTGTTAACGCAGCTGAATGTTTTCAACGGAGATAATCAGCCTAACTGGGACACTGTGCAGACCTACCATATCCTCACAATGTTAAGATACAAGAGGGGAGGGTCTTTATGTGGCCTTTTGATATACTAGAAATAGCAACCAAATTATGCTCATATTACATCCTGTTTTTGTACAAAGGGGAAAAAACACTGGATAATGAAGTCCCTAAAATGCAGATGGTATGGATATGGCTGTAATGTCTGTTGATCACAGGACTCCTTATCAGGGTTGACCTGGGGTTAAACAGCAATAACAAATAACATTATGGTAACATGAACCAGAGAGAGAGAGAATGAGGAGGGGGGGGGTCCCTCTATGTGGTCACATAAACTGCTAGAAAATGTGGCTAAATCTCACTGAAATTACACATATCATCATCTTGAATAGGAAGAAACATATTGGAAAGTTTTGAAAGACAATGCCCCAGAGTAGGATGAGGTGTTCATAGTTGGAACGTCTTTGATTGTAAGTCTTGTGAATCAGAACAGGAATGACCTAGGGCTAAACAACAATTATAATACCCCAAAATAACTCTACGACTTATATAAAACATGAGGTATTCAAATCTATTCTAATGATTGGTTATTGATTACATTAGTCTGATAGATTTAAATACATCATTTTTAAAACAACTTCTCATTATGTCAGTGATATTTTTAGGTAGACACAAGAGCAGCAACGTAGAAACATCTTGGGATAGTGGTTCTATCTTACCCCAGGGCACCACTGAGAAGGGGGTGTAATATGTTATTTTCCCCCTCCATCTTGGGTCAAATAAAAAAATAAAAGTATTTCATAAGATTTGTTGCTGAGTGAAACCCCTACCTAAATGTATGTCACTGTTTATAAATACCTTTGTCCATGAAACAAGCAACAATTTCTTCATTCTAAAATGTGATAAATAACTCTTTGATTATAAAATTAAATTTCATTTAATGTCATTATTCCAATAATGACATTAAATGTTTACAAAAATTTAAAGAAAAAAGAGAAAATGCAACTTGTATTATTTTCTGCAAGTCATATTGCCTCAATAAACTTGGCATATCTCAGTACAAAATAGCTTCAAACATGACATTCCTCAACAAAAGATGGACTGGAATATAAAACTGCTTCCCAAAATTAAAGGTAATGAGATTTGAAGTAGATATATATCTGATTTCTGCAGTAAAATGATGAACATATTTTCATCATTGTGTGTTATATACAGGAATGTGGTAGTGGAGAGGGCAAAGGGGGAGATTTTTCTGCTATTTCTAGCATGACAAACAACCACTTTCAGTTAGTTTATATTCATTTCATTCAATGAACACAGGATTTCAGTGTAAGCAATTAAGCAATTACAAAATGGAACAGTAATCAGTTGGACTTGTATAAACATGTCTAAGCTTGAACTTTCAGAGCAGGAAACTGTACTGTAGCTGCTCACATTTATTAAGAATAATTCCTTGATGCTTTGAAGATGGAATAGTTGGCTTCTATGGAAATGTTTGTTCAATGACCTATACACCATATGCACAGCTATTCTAGAAACAGCTGTAAGAGACTTTATGCATTACTTAACGACTCTGCAATTTATATTTGTATCAGAAATAGCATTCTCTAAAGTGATACCATAGGTTTCTTCATTAAATAGCATTTATCTCTTGCTGGATACCAACAACAGAACAATATACTGTGTGTGTATGTCTGTCTGTGTGTGTGTGTGTGTATGTATATATATGTATATATATATATATAGATACACGTACATACACACAGACACGTTTGAAAAATAAAAAGAATGACTTATCTGATCGTTATTATTTTGCTTTTAATGAACAAATCTTTACAAATTGTAATTCTATTTTTTAAGTGACCAAATTTTTTTTCAAAACACTGACCGAAGATCGAGAGTTTCCTGCTTAAAGCATTCTTCAGACTGGTCTGTTCTCATATCAGTTTCTTTAATAATAAGATCTGGTATTTGTCTGGGAGAGTGAGGAAGGGGGTTACACAAAAGTGTGTGTGTGTGGGGGAGATGAGTTGACATTGAGAAATCATATAAAAAAAAACAAAAATAAATAATAAAATAAACAAAAATTTCAAGAAGTCTGGGAGTGGTTAAGGCCAGGGTGTGGAGGAGAGATAGAAAATTGAAAGGGGGACAGGACTTTGTTTTTATACTCACACATTTGTACACATACAGGCAAACATAAATACTTGTTTGGAGAATGTTAGAGTGATTAGAGGAAGATGGTGACTCGGGTGGGGTTAAAATTGGAGAAATCAGCATGTCTTAGACATCATGAATATGTATATCACATGGAACCTATATTCTTAAATCCAAATATTCAGTGTATCTCCTCCAGAGCAAGACACCTGCTCCTGTCCCTCTTTCCTAATTTAGTTCTCTCTACACCTGGCACAAAGTCACCTCCCACAGCACTCCCAGTCACTTGAGGGGTCTTGCGAAGTACTTGGTGACCTCACTAGTGCTGGTGCCACATAAAAAGCACCCAGCTACACTCTGTAACGAGGTTGATGTTACGAAGGGCACCCAACTGTAGAAACCATGCCAAATCAGGCATTGGAGACCAACAAAGCCGTTTGCCTTGTGAGATCCTGTCAAACCATCCAACCAATGCCAGAAGGGAAGACGGACGTTAGATGATGATGATGACAACTTCCATACATACCTAGATGAATAGTTACATACATGCATTCACACATACGTATCCACATATACATTATATATATATACTGCACACATACATAGTAGTTCCTGTGTGTGTATGTACACACACACACTTGTTGAAGGTTTTTCATTCAACCTCGGCCATCAGTACATTCCTGTCAATTTGTACTTTTACTATAAAATAATACATTTACCATTGACTGCGTTGTGGCCTTCATCAAATTCTACAACTACACTACACATACCAATGTATGCAGAATGATTCCAGGATCTTTTTACAAACAAGAAAAAAAAGTTTAATTAACCGAACATATAGGGGTTCAAGTTACCAGTGTGAGTTGGAATTTCACAAGTGCCACCTTGGGGTTATCTGAGGAAGAGCAATGTCAACTTTCACAAGGTACAATTCTTAATTTTGCTTTTCTGATCTTCAGAAATCCTGCAATTGTATTTTGTGTCAGATCTACACAAAAACTATGGATATAACTGGTATCTAAAGGTAAATGGTGGGTTTATACAATTTAGGGCCCCTGCAAAAGAGGGATTTAAAGGCTGACGTATGAATGGACCCAGAAAGAAAATCATACAACTATTGCCTAATTTAGGCACAAGTCCAGCAATCATGAGGTGTAACAGTAGGGGTGGGTTATGTTGATCCCATTAACCCCAGGACTTGGCAGTTATTTTAACTTTTGAGGAACAAAAGGCAATGTTGACCTTGGTAGGACTTGAACTCAGAATGTGAAGAGTCAAAAGAGATGCCACTGAACGTTCTGTCCGACACAATGGTGACTCTGCCAGGTCACTGCCTGAACAACAGCAACAAAAATGGTTTCAAAGTTTAGCACTTGACGAGCAATTTTGAGGGGAGGGGGCAAGTCAAATACATCAACCCCAGCACTTGACTGGTGCTATATATTACTGACCCTGAAAAGATGAAAGGAAAAGTTAACTTCAATAGGATTTGAACTCAGAATGAGCAGAGTCAGAAGAAATACTGATAAGCATTTTGTCTGAAGCATTAACGACCCCGCCAGCCCAATGCTTGAATAATAATAATAATAATAATAATAATAATAATAATAATAATATTAATAATAATAATAATAATAATAATAATAATAATAATGATGATGATGATGATGATGATGATGATG
>NC_068982.1:191070598-191078175 GCF_001194135.2 Octopus bimaculoides | reverse complement strand
CGACGACGACGACGACTGGAATAATCCTTTCTACTATAGGCACAAGTTCTGAAATTTTCTTGCTGGGGAAGGGGTCTGATGATTATATTGGCCCCCAGGGTTCAACTGGTACTTATTTCACTAACCGAAAAGGATGAAAGGCAAAGTCAACCTTGGCAGAAATTGACCTCAGAACATAAGGATGAATGAAATGCCACAAAACATTTCATCCAGTGTGCTAAAGATTCCACCAATTTGCCATCTTAATGACAACAATCTTAATTCTTCCTAATTTCGGTACAAGGCCAGTGATTTACAAAAGAGAGGTGTATGAGTCAATAGCACCAATTCAAATACTTGATTGGTTCTTTAACTGACCTTGGATGGGATGAAAGGCAAAGTTGACGTCAGCAGGATTTGAACTCAGGATATAAGAAGCCACAATAAATATTCTTTTCTACTCTAGGCACAAGGGCCGAAGTTTTTGGGAAGGGTGGCCAGTCGATTAGATTGACCCAGTACACAACTGGTACTTAATTTATCGACTCTGAAAAGATGAAAGGCAAAGTCAACCTCGGCAGAATTTGAACTCAGAATGTAAAGACAGATGCAATGCCACAAAGCATTTTGTCCAGCGTGCTAACGGTTCTGCCAGCTCACCACCTTAAAGCCACAATAAATAATGCAAGGCATTTTGCCTGAAGAACTGATTTCACGGAAAGTTTGTATTGATTCCCATTGAACCTCTTTTAAAAACAAAGTCCTGTTGGTGAAAAGCCAAATCTGGATGCTGATCAAACAGGACACTTGGGTTTCCATGTTGTTTTCTCAGCAGACGTAGGACTTATGGGAAAATCCATCAAGTAGTTATTAGCAAAACCTCGTGAACATAATTTTACATCGAATGAGAATACAGCAGAAATCAGAAGATTCCTGTTTATTCCTTTACTGATTGTAGTCATTTGGCTGTGGTCATGCCTTGTAGGATTTTAGCTGCTTATATCAGTGACCCAAGTTTTGGTAACTGTTGGGGAAATAAGCAAAGTTGTGTTGGTCATGGAGGAATGGAACTGATGTCAAAACAGAAAAATTCATCAGGATTTTGGTTTTGTTTGACTTTTCATAAATGAAATGATTTGTTGAACCACATTCATATAAGCATATATGTATATGTGTGTGTGTGTGTGTGTGTGTGTTACCCTTTATCATGGTAGAGCTAAGAATAGAATAGGGGTGGTATAAAACAGTGTGAAACTATAAGTGATCCACTTCTCAAAGTCCCTCACCTGATGATGTGCAGGAACACAACTGCTGCTGGATCATGTTTATATGATATGTAACAGACATGGAAAACTCAGCAGCTAAAAGCTGTAACCAATGCACAGATGCACTTGTTGGGATTTGGATTAAAGTTAGTTCATTCCATCTATTTGTTTTATCAATTTTATTATAATATATAAGTTCAAAAGAGAACAATTCAAACTTTTTGAGAGGTCCAAAAAGAGAGAAAGAATGATTTCTAATAAAGATTCATCATATGAAACGCATGTATGTATTGATTCCTATTTTGTATTGAATCTAATTTTGATTCAACATCTTTTACTTCTCCATTTTTCTATAATTGTTTATGGTATTTTTATGCCTATAACGATATTTTTCAACTACTATGTGTGTGTGTGTGTGTGTGTGTGTGTGTATATATATATATATATATATATATATAGTAGTTATATATAAAAAAATACACACACACAAATATGTGTGTGTGTGTGTAGCAGAAAGGTTATTGTGTAGTGTCTGTCCACTAAATTCAATGAACCAAACCCAAATTTATATTGAAACATAAAGATATATTCTTTCTTCAAGATCATAATTTCTAGTGAAATGTCTTATCCTTTTTTATCTGTCTTAAACTCATTTTCCCAGAACCTCTCCTGGCCAATGGTTATCACTAGACAAATGACCACCACCACCAAGTTCCTTGCTGACCCTTATTATTTACTGCATTAGTGACTCCCCCAACCCCCCAATACAGCTGTTCTGTCTTTAAAAAAATATTTGAGGTGAGAAAAAAAGGTGAAGAGCAATGATTCCTCCTCTTCAGGCTACAACAGCAAAAGACTCTTGACCCCCGCCCCCTGCTACAAGAAATGACCCAAACAAAATCAAAACTGATAGAATCTCCATTAATGTCACATAAAAAAAACCAAACTGTTTTAACATCGACAAAGTAAAGAAAGAAACAACATTTGAAATACTATTTCTGTGTTAACCATCACCTTAAGGGAAAACTTGGCTGTTATCTCTTAAGATGATGGTTAATTTGGAAATAAGGGAATCAGTTTTAATAAACAGCCCCTCTTTAGATTTTACTTTGCACAAATTGAAAGAAATTTTCATTTCCCACTTTCTTCCCCACATGATTCATCTTTGAGGAAAACAGTGAGATTGATTAAAATCCAAATGAAAGGCTGTTTCATGAAAACCTCAAATTAAAAAAAAAAAGAAAGAACAACATGAAGCTAAAGTCGCTTCTGTTCCTTCAGAATTGACATTGATGTAATTCCCCAACCAGGGCTAGCAACATCGATGTCAACAAATCACACTGTGATGTAAGATTTACCATTTCTTATTAACAAGAGAATGATTTTCTTTTTACATCCAAGACAGATGGGAAAACTCCTACCTTCTGTCATTCAAAGTTGTTTTTTCCATTATTTCCCAAAATTAAACAGTTCTGCTTCTCTGCTCAAACTCCATTATTGCAGATGTGTGATACAGTTTTACAGAATTCACAATCAGTTTTCTTCATTTGGGGTTTTCAATTGTTTTAATTTGATAATTCCCTCACTGAGGGAATAATTTCTGTTGGACTAATTACTTGGTTATAATTGGATACTCTTCCAACTATTAATCTCTCAGTTGTGATATAGGTGGAACCTGTTGTCAGTCAGGTATACTGAGGTAAGTAGAGCTACAAAATAAATCTTTCAGCTAATTCTAATTTCCTTTGTTAATAACTGTATGCATGTAGAATGTTTAATTAGTCTTTCTTTCATCACTATTTCATTAACTAAATTACAGATTATGGTTTTTAAATCTGAGATTTAGGAGAGACTTAGCCAGTGTTTACATCAGGTGAAATGTCCCTGAAGACCAGCAGAAGTAGGAAATCTGAAGCCGGATTCTTCACACGTTTTTGTGGATTATTTTAATGTTAAATTGTTTAAGTCATTAAAAGATCAGTTTAGGGTTGAATATCTTTAATTATGGCCTTAATAACCTCTCCTCTGTTTCATGTGGAGAGCAAGAGTTCCTTCATAATCTGGGATGTCCGATGCCAGGTGGAATACAAAATGGTATTTCAAGAAGGAAAGGATAGATTTTATTAAAATCATTTCGCAGAATAAAATGATTTAACTTATGCTTAAAATTAACTCTGTTCTATAAAAACATACAAAGAATTTTATCATCATCATCATCATCATCATCATCATCATCATCATCATCATCATCATTATTATTATTGTTGTTGTTCAGTAGTTTTATTTTTATAACGTGCTTTCACTTCACTACCGAGCGCAGCTCTGTTTGCTGTGGTGCTCTTATGTTTACTGTATTGAAAGTGTTTTGCGTAGGATGTGTGCAATTTTCTGTATGTTATATATATTTGTAAGTCCTGGTGTTTTTGTTATGTATTTGTCTGAATATTTTTTTTATTATACCTAAGGCACCTACTATGATAGGAATTGTTTCTGTTTTTAGATTCCACATTTGAGTTATTATTATTATTATTATGATGATGATGATGGCTGTGAGCTGGCAGAGTTGTTAGCATTGCTGGAGAGAATGTTGTAAAGCATTTTGTCTGTCTTAACATTCTGAGTTCAAATTCTGTTGAAGTTGAGTTTGCCTTTCTTTCTTAAAGGGGTCAATAAAAATAAGGACCAGTTGAGCACTAGGGTCAGTGTAATCAACTAGACCCCTCCTAGAAAGGATTATTCTTATTCTTATTAAAGGTAGTGAGTTGACAGCATTTCTTCTGGATCTTAACATTCTGAGTTCAAATTCTGTTGAGGTCAACTTTTCCCTTTTAACCTTTTGAAGTCAATAAGTACCAGTCTAACACTAGGGTCAACATAATTGGCAAGCCCCTTCCCCCAAATTCTATACTTTGTACCTATGGTAGAAAGAATTATTATTATTATTACTGTTATTATTCCATGTTGCTGTAGTAAATGAACTAAAAACCAAAAAAAAACCAGAGCTGTTTTTTTTTATTTTGAACTGTAATATTAGTTTTGTAGGGGTGGGCATGGAAAAAGTTGGGAAGCACAGGTTCTCTCCCTTGTGTCATATAAAACCAGGGAGCAGCGTTTAAAAAGGTAACATATAATCTCTTAATACTTTATAGATTACTGTTAGATAACAAGGGGGCCCTTACTCCAAATGACACATTTTTATCAAATAATTCGTCCAACCCATGCTAGCATGGAAAGCGGACGTTAAACGATGATGATGATGATGATGACTTACAACTATTTCTTTGATCCTTTGTTTATTATTATTATTATTATTATTATTATTACTGAATGAGAGAGCAGTACGTGCCATTAAAAGTAATGCTGGAGTACACCAGGCACATGCACCACAACCATATGTGCGTGACATGGTGGTCTTATATCAAGATTAACAACGCATGACCTTGTAGAATTTTTTTCAGGTTGAGTAGCCCATCCCTGAATAAGGGTTAAGGATGTTGAATAAAACACCCATGTTTCCAAAGGTGAATTATTCAAACCCCAAAGAATTCCTCTCAAAACATGGCTATGATGCTCCTCCACCACTTCTGCTCATGATCAGAGATGCACATATCATCAGCCACCAAGGGACATGCTCAACTGGTTAAGGTCAAACAACTGACAAGCAAATCTGTGGTATTTTGCTGTAGGCCATTTTTTTTATATCAAGACAAAACAATGTACATCATGATAACACTTCCAATCAGTTAAGATCAGAAGCCATTAGAACCACGACCTGGTACTGCATCAGAACATTTATTATTATTATTATCATCATCATCATCATTAAGCTGGTGATCTGGCAAAATCATTTACACATTGGACAAAATGCTTCGCAGCATTTCTTCCAAATCTTTGTTTTGGGTGCAAATTATGCAAAGGTCAATTTTGCCATCCATACTTTTGGGGGTCAATAAAATACCAGTCAAATACTAGGGTTGATAGTATTCACTGACCCTTTGCCCTCATTTAAACTCCTGGCCTTGTGTCTAAATCAGAAGCAATTATTACTATTATTATTAATAATAATAATAACGACACAACCATTTGTCTCACCTACCAAATACTTTTTCCTAGAGATTCTACCATTGTTACAAGTCTTCAGAATTGAAAGCACAACATGGACACTCTCATCAATGCTGGTCATTTTATAGAATCCTTTCTTCCAATTGAGCCACAGTAGATCATGTCCAACACCTGAGGCTGACCAGATAGTAATGCAGTGACACACAACCAGGATAGTTAGAAAAAACATTGAAATAGGAGAGAAATTTGGCATCTTAGGGTTTCACTGGTTTGCTTGTTTCTCTTTTCTGTCTGAAATTATGAAATTATGAGCAGTTATAATGTCTAAGAGATACACACACACACACTTTATTTGTGGGTTAACAAGGCTACCAATGGTTTCATATATAAAAAGGAATCTCTTAAGAATTATAAAGCCTGCCACATGGCAATGTTGGTATCCATCTCCATCTAAAATGGAGACAAGTGCCAACATTCTCACATGGTAGGCTTCATAACTGTTAATAAATTCTTCTTTACATGAAATCCTCAATTGCCTTGCAACCCACAAATAAATAATATTTATCCACCAATGCAGTGTTGAGCACTCGTTGCCATTGTTCAATATTAACATGTTTTATATATATATGTGTATATATATATATTTGTACATATATATATACACACACGAGAAATTATGATAAACACACATTTATATCATTTATTCCCTTTGTATGTTTCATTGTTGTGGTAATTTGCATCTTCTGCAGAACATGTTGCAAACGGATGCTGGATCATCAGATGTTTTGAGATCCATACATGTATGTATTATCCGTTAAGATTAACAGTATTTCAAAAATCTTTACACAATAAAAAAAAGTCTCTTTTATTATTATTAATAATAATAATAATAATTTCTAAAAAATTAAACAAAAGACAGCTATAACTTGTTGATATGTTCAAAGTTCTACATAAGCAGAAATAATAATAATGATAAAAAAAAAAGATTTAAAAAATAGGAATAATTTATTAACACAGTTAAAAATAGGTTATTAATCATTTCTTGGTTAA
Source organism: Octopus bimaculoides (assembly GCF_001194135.2). Taxonomy (NCBI): domain Eukaryota; kingdom Metazoa; phylum Mollusca; class Cephalopoda; order Octopoda; family Octopodidae; genus Octopus; species Octopus bimaculoides. Next base: position 191,071,819 of record NC_068982.1, on the reverse strand, counting down.
AAGATGAGAAAACTGGGAATATTTTGGTAAGATGTCTCTAAGAATCTTGTAGACAGAATATGAAGAATTAACTGACAGAAAGAAAGAAGAAAAAAACCAATGAAGAGAAAAATATAAGACACCTGATCAGGTGTGGAAATCTAGTTTAGAATTTTTTTGCCTAATTAATCAAAATGTATGATCATTATATACAAATAACAATCTCACCTCCCTCCCTCCTTTCATTGTGGTCTTTACTGATTAATGAATGGGTCTGGTGGTAACGAGGTGTGGGTAGGTGTGTGTGGGGGATTCCATTTGTTGCCACAACTAATCACACAATGCCAACAACAGGGGTTTCTTGGGGTCTTTTTTCCCAATGTTGTTGTTGCTGCAGACACACACATACATATATATATATACATAAACATAAATACACATATACATATATGTTTACATTACACACACATACACACATTCAAATACCTGAATGTATGCGTACCAGTTACATACACATTTCGAAGCTAGGTTACACAGAGAATAAATAGAATTAATAAATAAAAAAATAAAAGTTCTAGAATAAGAAAGATTAAAAGAAAAAAATGATTTAAAAAAAAACTAAAAAACTTTAGTCAGAAACGATGTCAGATGCCAGGAAAATAATTAAAAATAAAATTAGTAATTGAAATAAATTGTAAGAAGACAAAACGAACAAACCAACCTGATTATACTTGACTCCTGTCATGTTAATTTAAAAAAGGAACCGCTTTACCCCAATTTAAGATGGAGGAGAATTGAAACGGGTAGGAACATGTAAAGGGTGGATTGTGTAAATATACACACTTACACACGCACAAACACTTGTATCTTTTTGTATATACACCATGGTGGGTGCCAAGCTCCAATTTCATGGTATTCTGTAAATGAGAAGTGAATCTTTGTTTCTGGCCAAGAAGCTAGTCTCACTGGGAAGTCTCTGCTAATTAATAATACTATTGAAGTGAAGTGATGTGGGGGGAGGAGAGGGGGGGGGTTACACAGATCTTCTCACAGACATGACTCTATGCCTCCAGTCAATATGAAGTTGGGATTTACCAGTCGAGAGATCAATCATACCATACCTGTTTGGACTGTGTATATATGCGTATATATATATATGTATGTGTATATATATATATATATGTATGCGTATATATATATATATGTATGCGTATATATATATATATGTATGCGTATATATAA
>NC_068982.1:191063725-191070404 GCF_001194135.2 Octopus bimaculoides | reverse complement strand
ATATATATATATATATGTATGCATATATATATATATATGTATGCGTATATATATATATGTATGCATATATATATATGTATATATATATATATGTATGCATATATATATATGTATATATATATATATATATATATGTATGCGTATATATATATATATGTATGCGTATATATATATATATGTATGCGTATATATAATATATATATATGTATGCGTATATATATATATATATGCGTATATATATATGTATGCGTATATATATATATATATATATATATGTATGCGTATATATATATATATATATATATATATATTTATATATACGTATTTTAAACAATGATTGTGTTACTGACCAAACCATTAACTAGTTTCGTTCATTCAGCCTCTGAGTCATCTGATGCTGTTCTCGTGTGCACAATCACAACACTCACTCATACATAGACTCTACTGATGTGTAGAGTGGATCAAACCATTGACTGCACAAAACTGTTTGTACAGTAATATAGTTATTGTCTCCTTTACGTATAAATAAATTTACATTTATACCTTATAAACTTGTATTGAGTACATTTAGGTTTGTGGATCACAAAAATAAACAAAAACCATTTATATATGGGCGTGTGTGTGTGTTCATGTACATACTTTATTTGTGGGTGAACAAGGCTAGTTCATGTGAAGAGATTTTTCACAATTGTTCAAGCATGCCACATGGGAATATGTAGGCACTCGTCTCCATTTTGGATTCTCATCCAAAATAAGATGAGTATCAACACTTCCATGTGGCATACTTGAACAATTGTGAAGATCTCTTTGTATGAAACCATTGGTTGCTTTGTTAACCCACAGATAAGCAATATTTATCCACCAATGTGGTGTTGAGCACTCATTTTCACTGTTCGATATTAGTACATGTATGTACACACACACACATATATATATATATATATATATACGTGTGTGTGTGTGTATACATGTATATGCATATGTTGTCTGTGTTCGTTTGAAGACAGCGTACATGTCGTTTTAGTCACGAGAAGAGATATTTTACTTAAAAACCAATACACCACAAAAATGACTAAAGGAGGTCCAGATTAATCATTGATCACTTGGGTACAATTGATAATGTGTTCTCTTATCACCATCATCATCATCATCACTGTTATTATGATTGTTCACATGATTGGTACGTCTTTAATCATCATCATCACTATTATCATGATTTCCCTTCTCATTTCAATGATTCACTTTTTAAAAATATTTTTCTATTTTTTTTTTGGTAATCTTTTTCCCCTTTATTTTGTTTCAAAGTTTTGTACAAACCATCATCATCATCATCACTATACCTTCCTCTCATTTCTTTTACTAACGAGTCATTTCCACTCGTTCCACTCTCTCTCCCAATCCTCCTCTGTTACACACCCAATATTTTACACTCTCTCACTCCTTTCTCTCTCTCTCTCTCTCTTTCCCAATCTTTACACTATTATAGTCTAGTCTTAATTTCATCTTAACAATAATAATAATAATAATAATGATAACAATAATTAGTAATAATAATAATAATTGTAATAATAATTAAAATTATTATTATTATTTTTATTATTATTATTATTATTATTATTATTATTATTATTATTATTATTACTTGTCTTCAGAAATGAAGACAGTCGATTTCCATTTTTTTTTTAATATATATATTTATATTTTTTCAGTTGTTTCTTTGAACATCCATAAATTTAAGTCTTTGGAGATTGGTGTGGTGGTGGTGTTGGTGATGGCGCTGGTTGTTGTGTTTGCTGCAGAGACAGGGGTGGCGATGCCAATGAAGCTGTGGTGCTGGTAGCCGTGTGAGGGGATGGTGATGACTGTGAATGGGGGGTGGTGACAGAAATGGATGACAACGTAGATGATGTAGACGAAGACGACGATGAGGATGATGACGATGAGGACGACGATGACGTTACTGGCGGTGTACTGCAGCTTTCACTCTCTTCTTTAATGGCTTCCATCTCAGTTTTTAATTCTGTGCAGTCTAAACTGTCAGCTTCCAACTGGAAATAGAAAAGATAAACAAGTACAGACAAAAGAAAAAAGATCCAAAAAAACTTACCAACATTTTTAACTTCAGCATTTCATTAATAATAATAATAATAATAATAATGATAGGGAGACCCAGGAAGGATGAGGTGGTGAAGCATGACCTTCGAACGTTGGCCTCACAGAGGCAATGACTACTGACCGAGACCTTTGGAGGTATGCTGTGACTGAGAAGACTCGGCAAATAAAGTGAGTTCACAGCTGTAACCTACACCAGTGTCGCTTAACCAGCCCAGTCAAAAACGTACCTTTGGATCGTAGGATGACATTCTATGCTTGAGGAGACCAATTGAGTCAAATACATCAACATCAAATCAAACCACAATCAAATGGAAATTGTAGTTGTGGCTGACTGGCTCCCTGTGCCGGCGGCATGTAAAAAGCACCCATTACACTCTCAGGGTGGTCAGCGTTAGGAAGGGCATCCAGCTATAGAAACACTGCCAGATCAGACTGGAGCCTGGTGCAGCCTCCTGACTTCCCAGACCCTAGTCCAACCCATGCCAGCATGGAAAACGGATGTTAACCAATGATGATGATGATGATGAATAATGACTTTGATTATATAATAATAATAATAATAATAATAATAATGCAAAGATAAAGCATTGTACAAGCACTTAAGAATGAATGAAACTGAAAATAGGTGGATAAAGTAAAGAATGCATGGACAATTTCATAGGGAAGTTGAAGATAAAACAGAGAAAAAAGATGGCTGTGGATAACTAAACGTGATTTAAAACCGGAAATGGAGACTCTAATCTAAGAACGAATTACATCAAATACAGAATAAACAACAGAGAAGAAAGTGATAAGTGCAGAATCTGTGGACAAAACGGTGAAACCGTATGGCATATTACCAGCCAATGTACGCCACTAGCCCAGAAGGAACATAAGAGACGCTACGACAATATAGCAAGGATTGTCCATTGGACACTCTGCAACAAGTATGGACTTGACAGAGCGAAAAAGGCATCATCGAAAATAGAAATGCAAAGGTCCTATGAGATTTTATGATTCAGTGCGACCATGAGATAAAGAATAGGAAGCCAGACATAGTCTTAATTAAGAAAGAAAGCAAATAGTGCTGGATCATAGAGATAGCATGCCCAGCTGGCAACAAGGTGTGCGATAAGGAAGAAAGAAAAGTCGATAGATATGACAGGTTAGCTTGGGAAGTTAAGCAGTTGTGGTCACTGAAAAAGATAGTAGTAGTATCAATAATTGCCAGAGCCCTGGGAACAGTGAGTAAAAATCTTGAGAAGTACATGGAACAAATAGGGGCTGCAATAAGAAAACAGCACTGCTTGGAACCGCTCGAATACTCCGGATGGTGCTAGAAAAATAAGGTGTTACCTTAGTTCACTGGTAGTGAACAGCTGACACTGTAGTACATCTCCAGTGATAGAAGCTATGCAAAAGCAATGATAATAAAAATAATCCTTTCTATTATAGGCACAAGGCCTGAAATTTGGTGGGAGGGGGGCCAGTCAGTTAGATTGACCCCAGTATGCAACTGGTACTCAATTTATCGACCCCCGAAAGGATGAAAGGCAAAGTCGACCTCGGCGGAATTTGAACTCAGAACGTAACAGCAGACGAAATACCACAAAAGTCTTTGTATATTGAAAGAAGATGAGAGAGGGGAGGGGGGTGAAATGGAAAAATAAAGAATTAACTCACTTCTTCTTCCTCTTCAGCAGTTCGCATTTTGTTGAGGATTTCCTCTTCCTTTATTTTGGTAACCCACATTTCATGATTCTCTTTCATGTTCTTTGTAAGAATGCAGTTAACTTTCCTGGTTTTTGTTTTCTTGGAAGAAGCCACACCCCCTGATAAGAGAGAGAGAAATGTAAAAACAATATGAAACGTAGTTATAAATCTAGGCTCTTTTTAATAAACCACTTTGAGAAGAGCAGCACATCTGGTCTGGAGGTTGATACCACTGACCTTACAGACTGCAGCCTGGTAGATGTGGACTCTTACATGGCATGTTTCAAGTCACATGACTGGCCTGGAGCTGAACAACTATTACAAAGATTCAATCATTCGACAATAAACTATGCTCGCAAAGACCTGTTGAGGCAAATGGAATTGGTATTGTGGCTGATGACAGTACCACCCGATTGGCACCTGTGCCAGTGGAACGTTAGAAGCATCATTCAAGCGTGATCATTGCTCGGGCCACTGACTGGCTCCTGTGCCAGTGGCACATAAAAGAGCACCATTCAAGCGTGGTCGTTGCCAGTGCTGCTGGCATGTAAAAAGCACCATTTGAGCATGGCTGATGCCAGTACCACCTGACTAGCCCTTGTGCCGGTGGCACATAAAAGCACCCACTACACTTTCGGAGTAGTTGGCGTTAGGAAGGGCATCCAGCTGTAGAAACTCTGCCAGATCAGATTGGAGCCTGGTGTAGCCATCTGGCTCACCAGTCCTCAGTCAAACTGTCCAACCCATGCCAGCATGGAAAGCAGACGTTAAACAATGATGATGTATATGAGAAAGAGAGAAACCCCCTTGATATCTCAGACAGAACTACTTAAACTCGTGTTAAACCATCGGACATCCAAAATTGGTGATGCTAGTAGCATCACCATTTCCCAGGTTGGCAGAGGTAGCCATACACAGATTTCATTTCAATAACACCCATTTCTTCCCCAGTTGCCATTCTAAGGTTGTAACTTAAGCAAACTGGACAGCAGTGAGTCACTTTAAATTTGACTTCTCTGCTAATCTAGTTGGTCAGTCACCATTAATCAGTGTGGCTGTAACACTGTATAAGGACAATGGAATTGGTCAGTTCAGGAAGAAAACAACAACAGAAACATGTGGAAAATTATTTCCAAGAATCAAGATGGTTCTTAAGTGACATGTCTGGTTGTCGTTTAACCCCAGGTCAGCTTTGAGTACACAGCTCCATGATCAAAGCTATCCCAACTGAGGTTACTCGGTATATCGATTTTATTCAAGATATCCTTCCTAGTTTATGAGTATAGGGTATGACTTGAAGAAGATTTCACTGATACTTCTGCTGCCCTGTTGTCCCAGGATCAGGGTTTCCACACTGACACGGCCAGGATTGAACCAGCAGAACCACTTATCTCTATCCATGACAACCACATCTGCCTGTCTGTGATAAGTCAGTATCAGCCAAATGACCTCTAATTAAACACAGTCCAACTATGGCCATTCCATCTTTCATTCAGACATAGTGTATCAAAGACTACATTATCTAATAGGGCCTATCTTGGTTTTTAAAAAAAAATATAAGGTGTCATGAAGGACATTTAATTTCTATTTCTAGCAGATGAAACAACAGTATAGAGACTCCCACATTGTGTCAGCAACAGACTATATTTTCATCCCTCTCAATTCCAAATCCTATGAGTGAAGTGAAACCCTATTCTTTTCAATTCTTCCCAAGTTTTCCCTTGTTTATATTTCCCCTGTTGTAATCCTTTCAACCCCCTCCCCCACCCAGCACATCTCCTGTACCATGTCCAGTCCAATCACTTTGGCCACCTCTCTCTGTCCTTCATATAAATGACAATGAAGAAAGAAGGGAAATGGAAATGAGGGTGTGGGTGTGGAGACAAAGGAACAACCAAAAGATGCGGTGCCTTACCAATATCTTGGTCAGTTTCTTCTTCTGTGTCTTTGCAAATGTCTCCTTTTTCGCTGTCAGACAAATCTAAAACAAAAACAGAAACAAAACAAACCTTTCATTAATTATCTTGTTTATGCCAGGGTTTTGTTTGCAATGAAATTTTTTATGACATTAAAGTAATGTTGTTGATGGGTTTCTATGGCAACAACTCCTCAGAGAGATTTCACAACTACTTGGGTTGTGAAATCACTCATCTGCCTCTTTCAGTGATAGAGGTGTTGTGATGTTCAGGCCTTTTACTAGTATTTGTCATGTTATTTGAAGTAGTAACAGTAATTTCTTTGAGTAAATGACCCAGGAGCATGGAATCTGTATTGAGTACCACAAAATTTCAGACAATATACCATCATCACTTCCCTTTTCCATGTCCAGCATCAGCTGGACAGTCCGACAAGCCACACTGAAGCCTTACATATGCTTTGGCAGAGTTTTTGTGGCTGGATGTTGTTCTTAATGCCAACCACTTCACAAAATGGACTGGATGCTTTTGATGTGGCACCAACATTAGTGAGGTCACCATGCAGCTTGCAAGTCTATGAAACCCAAGGAGGGAGGTAGGGTATGTTAGGAGATGAGGGGTCATAAACACTGACATACCATTTTCTTTTCCATCAGCATAAATACTATCATTTTAGGCTACAGGTATGTATGTGTGTGTGTGTGTGTATATATATATATATATATATATATATGAAGTTGTGATGTTCATGTGTCTTCCAAGAGGACAAACTGCAAGGTTGTCAACCTTCTCTACCAACTTGTTGTTGTGCTAACATCCTTGAATTGATGGTGTCAGTGGAATGGATGGGGTAGGGGTGTGGCAGAGAGGTAGGATAGAGGTTTACTATTGATTGATTTGGAATCAATTCCAGTATATCACTGGTACTGATTCTATTGATCTTTGGATGAACATTA
>NC_068982.1:191054078-191063598 GCF_001194135.2 Octopus bimaculoides | reverse complement strand
TACTACATCCTCCCCCGCCACGGAGTTTTCTCTTGCAAGTTGTGTGGTGACTTTCTCAATGCTGGTGCTGTGTGAAAGGACTCTGCACACTCTGTAAAGTGGTTGGCATTAGGAAGGGCATCCAACCATAGAAACCATGCCAAAATAGACAGGTGGAGCCTGGTGCAGTTCCCCAACCTTATCAGCTCCCATCAAACCATCCAACCCATGCCAGCATGGAAAACGGACATTAAATGATGGTGATGATGATGATGATGACGAGCAATGCCCTGAATTTTGAGCTGGTGTGCCAACCTTGAGTAGTGTCTAGGAGTGGCCCATTAAATTCAGTAGAGACCCCATCCATCACTGAAACGTCTGAGTCATTTCTTGTCAAAGAAAAGAAAAGAAAAGGGCCAAACTGATTTACCTTCATCTTCCAAATCAGCCCAAATGCCAGGAACCAAACCAGCTGATACCATGGCATTACAAAGGGGAGCTACCAAATGGTTAATGAAAGATTCTTGAAGTTTAGCAAGCTGACCATTCCGTCGATCCATATATGGAGATATTGGCATTCCCAGTCTGGCTTCCTCATCTCCCTAAAATTATACAACATTCAACAATTATTTTCTGGTTTCAAATTCAGAGTATACAATAGTACTAACAACAACAACAACAGATTTATATTTTGGCACAAGGCTATTGACCCCAGTGGTCAACTGGTACTTATTTAGCAAAAGCCTGAAAGGTTAAAAGGCAAATGAAATGCCATTAAACATTTTGTCTGGCATGCAAATGATTCTGCAAGAAGAAGAAGAGGAAGCAGGAGGAGGGCAACAACAACAAGAAGATCACTCAGAGAGCACAAACCTCTGCCAAGGCAACACCAACATCCTCTCAATGATTAGCCGGAGATAATTTTTAGAATGAGATTGTCTGAAATCAACTTGACTGCTCTCACAAACGAGAATACTAAAAATGAACCCAACCGCTCTCAAAAATTAAGTAAAAAAAATCGGAAAAATAATCCAGAATCCTTGTCTGGTACTGGATTGATCCCCAAATCTAATCAGTTTGTGCCAGTCATGAGGACAAACATCCCTGAAAGTTTCATCTGAATCGATCCAGTAGTTCTTGAGATATCTTGTCCACGGACAAACAAACAAACACAACTGAAAACAATACGTCTGCCTTCACTAAGGCAGACGTAATAATGGAGCTTCTGCAGAAGGTTTGCCTCTTAGGGACAGGAAAGATTATCTGAAGGGTTTTGAGTACTTGAAAGATTATTGAAAGCTTGTGGATATTTAAGGTTACTGGTAGTAAGCTGCTACCCACATAAGTTCTGCCACGAATAAGAGTAAACCTGAGGCAAGTTGAATAATAATAATAATGATGGCTTCAAATTTTGGCTCAAGATCAGCATTTTAAACAGGAGAGTAATCAATTACATTGACCCAGGACTTGAATGGTTTTATATTTTATCAGCCCCAAAAGGATGAAAGGCAAAGTTGACCTTGGTGGGGTTGGAACTCAGGATATAAAGAGCTGGTAGACATTTTGTCCAGCCCCCTTCTTCTCCCCACCCCTTCCACATCTATGGTACTCACTTGATCATAGAATTCATCTGATATGCGCCGTGTCCAGTTTATGTGAAGACTTCGTTTCTTGGCTGGTCCGTTAATGTCTGCCAACTTGATCACCATCTGCATCACTAACATTCGGTCTGGTTCACTGTTCCATTCAATTCCAGGAGCATCATCATGGTTCACCTGCAGACACAAGAATTTGGAGAGATTTAGAAAACAGAGGAAGTCAAATTGATAATAGTTGTTTGGGAAGTGCTTGGGTGACAGAAGTATAATGATTAATAAAATTGGTCCAGATGACTAGTTGTTGATCATCATCATCATTTTAATAATAATCATAATAATAATAATCATAAACTCATTGTATGCAGTGCTGCACTTCAACTAATTAGAATTAGTAACCAAAACTGCATGAATGGTGCATAGAATAATGCGCAGGAAGTGAACAGTAAACGAGTTGTTTAAAATAAAAAGAAAAGCAAAAAGCAACATCAGGTGTACTGTTGCAGAATTTCAGAAAGGATGGAAGTTTTGAAGGATGTAGTGTTCCCAACAGCTAACAACTGATGCATGTAGTTTATTCCATGCTTCAAAAGTCTTGGGGTACTGTGATGTTTTTTTATTTTGTAAGCATTGTCCATGGGTGTTTGATGTATGGAATTCAAGAAGGTGCGCAAGGTTACTGTTGTAAAGATGGTGGATAATCTTGTCGGTGTCTAGCAAGTCAGTTGCCAGACGTCTGAGCTTTGTGTCGATGCCCAGGGAAGCAAGGGGTTCAGAGTGTGGTAGATGCCTGACGGCAGGAATCCATCCAATTCCTGCCGTCAGGCATCTACCACTGCACCCCTGCACTGGTGCTTGTGTTATCTACAACCGGTTGCCCTTCATCGCTAACCTTACTTATGACTGCTTGGTGAGTAGAGGTGGATATGGGATGGACTGTGTAGAGAGGGTGCAGGGATTAAAACCAGACATCAGGAGTATGGGATGGGGGTGTGGTGAAAGAGAGAGGGTTGTAATGGTATGGAGATGTGATGTGTATGAAGAATGATGAGGGTTGAGTAAAAAAGTGACTCATTCATGAAGATAGAGAGACCTGCAGAAGAGGAAGGGACAATTGGAGGGAGAGAGAGAAAGAGAGGGGATCACAAGATGTTAAATGGCATAAAGGAGGTGACAAGTGGAGGGGCACTGTGTTGAAACAGATCTGACTTACCCATGTTAGGGAAAGTTGATGTCAAAATCAAATGTAAAGCACAGACGTAGTTGTGTGGTGAAGAAGCTTGCTTCCCAACCATGAGATTCCAGGTTCAATCCCACTGTGCAGCATGCTAGGCATGTGTTTTCCACTATAATCCTGGCCTCGCTAAAGCCTTGTCGTGTGTGTGTGTGCGTACTCTTTGTAACAACAGTAAATGAGTTTCACTGTCATAGAAGCAGTGTTCGTTTTCAGTCTTCTGTGAAACCCATGTCTGGCCATGGGGGAAATATTACCTGACTTGGAAACAGGTGAGGGTTGGTGAAAGCAAGGGCATCCAGTCATACAAAAACCTATATCAACGGATTCTGTCTTCTGCATGCGAACATGGAAACACAGACGTTCATGATATGTGTGTCAACAACAAAAAAAAAAAGTGACGTTTATTTCAACTGATGATCACAAGGAGACAAAAATTAGTCAAAACTATTAATGTTGTATATAAAAGTGATTGGTTCCAAGTGAGGAATTGAAACTGGTTCGCAGGCTTCTTCCCTGCACCAACCATTGTAACATAGAAAAAAAGATTCAAATGAGGTAGGCATATGTGATGTGGTTTCAAGTCTTGCTTGAGGCCAATTCATTTCTCAAACAAATTGGATGAAAGTAAATAACATTGCCTCAATTTCCACTCCTTATAAAACCAATCACCTTGCATGATTGTCGAGAATTCGCGGAAATGGTAGAACAGAGACTCCAAGAACTTACCTTAGCATTAAATAAACTTAGAATTTCAAAATGTCTTTTTAGATCTGTTGCAAGAATAGCTTCAATCACAAGGAATCGGAACCGCTTGAATTCGGCACTGTCCAAGCCACACAGAAAATTGTATTTATGGTCTTCCAAAAGTAACGCCCAAGCTGAAGCAGCATGATAGTTTTCCAAAACAGAGCGATCGTTATACATGACAGCCTGTAACACAGAAATCAAATAGTTTTACCAAACCAGTCAACGAGTAGAGCATGAGTTACCTCCCTTTAGCTATCCCCCCCCGCCAGCCTCAATGTTTTACTAACCGTGTCACCTCATCGATAGATCAATAATCTCTCACAACAATTATCATTATTATTATTATTACAGCTGTTCGATCAATGAACCAACCCAGTCCATGGATGACAGTCGAAGTGGCTGAGTGTTCCACAGACACGTTTACCTTTAATGTAATCGTCAGACAGAACCCAGGCAACTGCAGTCGACCGTCTTTTGACTGGGTCTGTGAGAGACAGCATTTCCCTCTGCACTTGCACTTTCCGAGTGGAACTTAAAGAAGAGGGTGAGGGATTCACTGAAGAGGAAGGAGTCATTCCTTAATCCTTTCCATCTTCATCCACCATGTAACCGCTTTTGCCATAGCCATTGGACAGACAAACACTGCCTACTCCAACCAGTTTCTATCACTGATTGTGTATTGAGCATGTTCTAGGCAGACCTGTTCAATAAACATATTTGTAGAGCAAACTGCCCCTTTTTTTGAATCACACCAACAAGGGTAGGGTTTCATGTTTCAGCTAAACAGTAGCTGTGTGGTAAGATTACTGCTCACCCATGTGGTTCCAGGTTCAGTCCTACTGCATGTCATCTTGGGCAAGTGTCTTCTACTATGACCTTGGGCTGACCAAAATCTTGTGAGTAGACAGAAACTGAAAGAAACTCGTCGTATATATATATATATATATATATATATATATATATATATATATGTGTGTGTGTGTGCATTTGTATCTGTCTCCACCACTTGAGAACTGGTAGTGTGTTTACATCTCCGTAACTTAGTGTTTTGGCAAAAAAAGATCGATAGAATAAGTACCAGAATCAACAAGAAAACAAGAACTGGGTTTGATTAATTGGACTAAAAAATTCTCCAAGGCCTTGCCCCAGCATGACCGCAGTCTAATGACAATAGAAGTAAAAGATCGAAGTAGAAAGTGAAAAGAAAACTGCTCACCTGTGGGGCGTGTGTGGCCACTAAAAATGCATTTGTTCTGCCTGGATGATCATAATCATGCATAGCAGCAGCAGTGTAGAGAGCCATGAGCTCCAGGGCTGGGAAATTAGCCCCCATTATACCGTAGCTATCATCCAGATTGTTCCTTGCTCGATGGGTATACCCGCATTTGTCTGTGGAATCTGATTCTGTCAGAAGGAGGAAAAAAAAATAACGGAAGAAATTATACAACTGCAACAATAACAACAATAAGCAGCAGAGTTTCTGAACAGCGAGATCAAACCCTGGACCTGACGTCTGCAAACCAAGTTCCCCTCTCCCTCCCTCCCTCCCTCTCTTGCTCTCTCATATACAAGCACACATATGGTCATCATCATCATAATGATCTCAAATTTTGGCAGATGGCCAGCAAGTTCAGTGTGTGTGTGTGTGTGTGTGTGTGGCTAGTCGGTTATATCGACCCCAGTATATAACTGGTACTTATTTTATCGACCCCGAAAGGATGACAGGCAAAGCTGATCTTGGTGGAATTTGACAGATGAAATGCTACTATGCACACCTAATGATAATAATAATAATAATGATGATGTGCCAAAGAAAATGCTTAGCAGCATTTCGTCCATCTTTGCCTTCCATCCTTTTGAGGTCAATAAAATAAATACCAGTTATGCACTGGGGTAGTCAATGTAATCAACCAGACCAAAGATTTAAATATGAGAAGGCACCATCTTGTCTCCTTTCTGCATCACTTCTCTCTCTCTCTCTCTCTCTCTCTCTCTCGCTAAGTCTTATATTTAATCTATTTAAGAGACTTACTTGATGGATGTCCCCTCCGATAATTAGTTAGCACGGATTGTCGCTGCTGTCTAAAGAATGTCAAACTACATATTTACTAAATTAATAGGTACCAGCGTGGCTGTGTGGTTAAGAAGCTTCTTTCTCAAGCATGTGGTTTTGGGGTTCAATTCCACTGTGTGGCACTTTGTGCAAGGGTCTCTTACTAAAAACCCCAGGTCATCTAAAGCCTTGTGAGTGGATTTGGATGACAGAAACTGGAAGAAGCTTGTGTTGGCATGGGTGTGATGGTTTGTTTCCAGTCTTCCATAAAGAACGCATCTGGTTTTGGAAAAATATTACCTTGGAAATAGGTGAGGGTTAGTGACAAGCAGGGCATCTGGCCATATTAAATTTGCCTCAAGGAATTGTCTGACCCAATCAAGTAAAGAAAAGTGGACATGAGAACTGCCGCTACTGCCACAGCTGCCACTGTCACCAGCACCACCACTACGTATTCTTTCAATGTGACATGATTAGCTGTAAATATGATAAATATTTAAATAATGGTGGGCTTGTCGTTCCTACCTGATTCACTGGAGGAGCCATGTCGAGTGAAGAAGTCTGCAGAGCACTGTTGAAAGCCTGGGATTCCTTGTGTTGTTAAATAATAAACTCCATGGAGGACGTCAGTCGCATGGACGCGGTTGTGGTCTGCAATAAAGACAGAGATCAATATTTATGATGGTCTAGAATGATTTGAAGAGGATTTGGTTGTTATTTCTAGCCAAGAGGAATGGCTGTATTAATGTCTCCTTGTTGTTGTCTCATCTACAAAATATATTATTATTACTGGATAGTGGTGTTGGTGTGGCTGATGTGGTTGTGAGGTCAAGAACCTCCCCTCCCAACCATGTGGATCCGGGTTCAATCACACAATAGAATAGTAGGGACGTATTTTCTACAACAGTCCAGGGCCAACCAAAGCCTTTGGGAGATGGAAACTGAAAGAAGCCTGTTGTGTGTGTGTGTGTGTGCACGTGTCTGTCTGTCTGATTATCTATCTGTATATTAATGTTTATTTTCATATTTAGTTACAATCCTTTCTACAATAGGCACAAGGCCTGAAAGTTTGGTGAAAGGGGACGAGTCAATTACATCAACCCCAGTGCGTAACTGGTACTTAATTTATCAACACCGAAAGGATGAAGGGCAAAGTTGACTCCGGCAGAATTTGAACTCAGAACGTGAAGACGAAATGCATTTCATCCGGTGCTCTAACGACTCTGCCAGCTCACTGCCGTTTTATGTTCAGTTATAATAAAACCAATTTCACATTAATGGGTTACTCTGTACTTTTGCAGAGTACAAGAACATCATGGACAGTGACATCACCATTGAACATCATCTTTTGCTATGCTGGCAGGGGTTGGATGGTTGGCCAGGAACCGACAAGCCAGGGCAGTGCATCAAGTGCCAATGCCCTTACTAACACCAACTGCTTTACAGAGTGCACTGGGTGCATTCTGTCATGTCACCAAGAACTCACAAGACAAGATGCCCTGGTGTTAGGGAGTGATACAGCATGAAAGGTAGTGGTCTTGCTGAAGAAGTGCCTATATATATATATATGTGTGTGGGCAGGCGTGTGTCCCTCCTCTTCTTTGCAGCATGTGATGGTAAGCAAGCATCACCATATTCATTTCTAGTTTTCTGTTGAAAAACATGTCTGGTCATGGGAAAATATTAGCTTGCTTGAAAGCAAGTGAGGGTTGGTGACAGAAAGAGCTTCCAGCTGTAGAAAACTCTTACGCAATAAATTCCTTGTGATGGATCAAGCATGGAAAAGTGGACATTAAACGATGACAGAAACATCTGCTGACGTCTCGACGTTTCCACACATGCTGCTTTGTTGCCAATTGTTTATCTTGGTGCTTATCTTGTGACATTGTCTTAAGTGAGATTATACCAAGACCAATGCTTAAAGACATGTCACTGGTTTATGTTCTGTGAACAGTTTGTTAGAGAAAAGGAAGAGAAATAGAAGGACCAGTGTGGCCAGGGCTTGTTCATTCTTTCAGAATGTTTGAAACTAATCTTTACATTAAATACCTGAAGACAATTTTCTGGTAAATATAAATATAGGCACATGGGTGGCTGTGTGGTAAGAAGTTGGCTTCCTAACCACTAGGTTCTGGGTTCAGTCCCACTGCATGGCACCTGTAGGGGGTGGGGGTGTGCACAAGTGTCTTCTATTGAAGTCTCGGGCCAATCAAAACCTTGAGAATGAATTTGGTAAATGGAAATGAAAGGAGTTTGCCATGTGTATGTGTGTCTATAACTGAGCAGTTCAGCAAAAGACACTGATACAATAAGTATCTGGGATGAAAAAGAAAATGTCCTGGGTTTGATTTATTTAACTAAAAACAAATTCTTCAAGAAAGACAGTGCTCCAGCATGGCCACAATCTAATGACTGAAACAAATAAAAGATAAAAACCTCGTTAGTGTGAAGTTATTTCAGTGGAAGGGGAGGGGAAGGGTATAATCTGTGATTTAATGAAGTTGTAATTAAAATTTTAAAAACCAAAATAAGAAAATAAAACAGAAAAATGAATATTAACAGATTATCGAGTAAGAAAACTAAGTCATCAGAGGAGTACAAGATTTGTGGTGCAAACTATGTGAAAGGCTCGTGGAGTTTATTACAAATGATCCAAGTCTGCTTTCCAGTGTTTGGTCTCCTGCCTCTGACATTCAGAGATGCTCCATGAAATCTTCAGAGATAGATAGGAAGGGGGGTTATCTCCCTTGCTGGGCATTGTGAACAGCGGGTTTTTCTACAATGTGTGGGGAGGACTCTCTTGAGGTCCCCCATGGTACAGCAGAACTTGGACATTGACACGTGACGTTCATCGTGGTGGTGTTGCTTCAGCTATGGACGATTTCTTCTTGTCGGTCATTACTCTTTGGTGTGAATCTCCTCCTATCAGCTAAGAAGGCATTCCAATACGTTTGCCAGATCTCGACTTGTCTGTGGCTCTGTCCCTGAAAATTTATTTCCCACCACTCAAGAACTCATAGTCAACATTCATTCCACATCAGTCATTCTCTGCTGGGGTTCAGCAAAGATTTTGTTGTTAAAAAAATTGATCTGCAACAAATGGGTAATATTTTTACAATACTCAAAATATTTTAACAATTTTTGTATAGAATTCCTAATAACATTTAATTATAAAACTATAACAGGATCTTTTTTACACATCAAATAGCCATGAGAATCTACCCAAGTAACATAGGAATCAGAGAGGTCAATAAGTCAAAAAAGGGTTGGGAAGCAGAAGATTAAATCCAGCCACATTCAATGGCTCTGTCCATCATCCTGATTCTTTTGATTCCAACCTACTTGAAATCTGTTTCAATGTTACAAACTTTATGATTTATCTTTATGACTTATCTAAATTTGACCCTTTCATCAAAATGCCATGCTAATTTGTTTCATCAAACACCATGTTTAATAAAGGGTTTGAAATTTAGATACAAGGCCAGTAAGGAAATTACTATTTTTAAATCTCACGAGAGATATTCAGCAACAGTACTTTTGGAGTAAAGATTGTTTGCCAACATAACATGGCAGTCCCGGTTTAGGACGAATGTTGCTGTAATTTAGCCCCAGGAGACATCGTTTCCAGCTGGCTATACGACACAATCTGTGTCCTTATACTTTAGAACAAGGGAATCTAGCACCCCAACTCAGCTCAAAACAATATCTGTGTATCGCGATTTCTGGGTTATTTCCTTTCATCAGCACAGAATAATTGTTTGGTTAGAGGTGGTGCTGCCAAATTCCCATTCGAAATACAGAGTTTTCAAAGTGACAACTAGATTCCCTTGTTCGAAAATATAAGGACACAGATCGTGTCGTATAACCAGCTGGAGATGATGTCTCCTGGAACTAAATTACAGCAACATT
>NC_068982.1:191050506-191054068 GCF_001194135.2 Octopus bimaculoides | reverse complement strand
CAGCTGGAGATGATGTCTCCTGGAACTAAATTACAGCAACATTCATCCTAAACCAGGACTGCCATGTTATGTTGGCAAACAATCTTTACTACAAGGCCAGTAGTTTCAGAGAAGGGGGTTGAGTCAATTCCATTGACCCCCTCAAGGCTCAATTGAGTCTTATTTTATCAACTTTGAAAAATGGAAGGCAAAGTCATTCTCGGAATTTGAACTCAGAATGTAAAGACAGATGAAACGTTGCTGAACCTTTTGCCAGGCAGGTTAACGATTCTGCCTTAAAAACGGTTTCAAATTTTTGGGGGGAGAGGGGTTGAGCTGATTACATCGACCCAGTGTATAACTGGTACTTATTTTATTGACCCCGAAAAGATGAAATGCAAAGTCTACCTCAGCAGAATTTGAACTCAGAACGTAATGGTGGATAAAATACCACCAAGTATTTTGCCTGGTGTGCAAATGGCTCTGCTTGCTTGTTGCCACAACATCATGTTTAATAATGGCAAAGTTATTTTGATAAATTCTTCATTTTCTCCAAAAGTAATTGAAAGAAAAAGGCAAAAGTATTTGATAACAAATGTGTTGAGAAAGACTTAGGCAGTTGTTTCAATTCCACCACCAACATACCAACAATATCTCTCAGATGGGGGCAGTGGTATGCAATAGGGGTGGAGTATGATGTAGCTATGTCTTCCAAGGTTGTGAGTTCAAATCCTTTTGGTTTCAGTTTCTCTTTCAGTCGTCCTTCATATTTATGCAACCACAATCTTTCAAATCGATGTCCTTCCCAACAATTTCTGTCCTCACAAAACCCAGATCCTGTTTAATTTGATTGTTTGGTCAAAGCTGACCACATTGCAGTGCATCTTCCCTGGATATTCAAAGGTCAGCAGAAATATTTAGTTCTCGTTTAATAAAGTAATGATGCAATTAAAACACAAAACAAACAAAACTTACATGGTTTATTTCGGTATCCCAGTTCTAAAGCATGGAAGTAGCAGATAAACTCTTTTAGAGGGATGCGGAATGTTTCAAAAAGACCCACTTCCATAAAAAGTTTGTAAGTCACCTAAAAATGAGAAAAAACCCCCCAAAACAGGTTAGATGTAGTACACTAATAGAAATATACACACACCCACTCTCTGTTTCTGTATATATGTCTCTGTGTGTGTCCATGTATATATGTCTATGTGTGTGTATGTATGAATCATTTCATTTAAATCTGTATTATAATGAGCTTCAGAGATACAAAGAATATGCTTAACACTCTGGATACTATAATGCTAAATCACGAGGAACGGTCACTCCCTTCTCTCTTACAAAGAGAGTTAAGAGGAGGGAAAATGACTTGGTTTAATCCTCCCTGCAACCAAGACATTAACATAACCAGCAACATTTTATCCCTTACTAGGTACCACTTCTCAAGAACATATAAATAATACATGTTTGATGTGCATAACATTAAGGTGAGTTACTCTTGACTAGACAGCTTCACTTCTAACATCCAGGCTACAACAAAAATCAACATACATCTATGCAGACTTTCCTGTAAACATGAACCTGCAACAGCCAATCATAAGTCACTTGTTCACTGAGAGATTCTGTCTTTGTATGGCTTGAATGATCAAAAATGTAAAACTCAGAGTATCAAGTCAAGAAGATTCCCCTTCTATGAATTCTCTTTGATGTTGGCACAATTTTGAAAGGTGGTGGTTTGTAAACATGACCAGCACCAGTACTGATACTCAGAGGAACAGAAGGCAAACTTGACTTCGATGGAATTTGAACTCAGAAAGTAAAAAGTGAAAAGAAATACTGGAATACAAGCAATGTTGTTCACTTCTAGTCTTCTGTGTAAAACAAGTCTGGCTGTGGGAAATATTGGTGTCACGTTTTGGCCCAAGGTCAGTAAATTTAGGGGAAGGGGTAAGTTGATTACATTGCCCCCAGTGTTCAACTGGTACTTATTTTTATCAACATTGAAAGGATGAAAAGGAAATCAATTCTGGCAGGATTTGAACTCAGAATGTAAAGACGGACAAAATGCCACTCAGTACTTTGTCTGGTGTGCTAATGATTCTGCCAGCTCACTGCCTGAGGGAAATACTCCCTTGCTTAGAAACAGGCGAGGGTTGGTGACAGGAAGGGTATCCAGCTGGAGAAAACATACCTCAACAAATTCTGTTTAAACCATGCAAACAGGGAAGAGTGGACATTAAATGGTGATGAGACAATTGATGTTTCTTGTACTAACCTGACTGAGAATAAATTTTCCAGACCGTGCAGCAAGATCAAAGATTTCATAATCCCATTCATTTAACTTGTCTATACTAAGTTCTTGACAATTATCTACATCTTCGACGCTATATGGAATTTCTGATATATCTGGGGGCTTCTTTAGAATGAAATCTAGACGTGATTCTGTGGATTCAGTTTCTTTCTTTTCTTCGTCTCTTTCGTTTTCTTCAGCCTTCTTTGAATGTTCTGTCTAAAATCATAGAATTAGAGAAGAAAAAAGTTACATTTTGAAACGTTTTCCTCTTTAAAATGTGAAAAAAAAAAAAAAAAAAAAAAAAAAAAGATTGGTGCCAAAAATTAGGAAGCAAAGAGTGAAAAGAAATGAAAAGATAGATTAAGACTAAAATTCTTGGCAGAGAAGTGGTGAATTTCAGGTTCCGGAAGAGAGAAGAACTACAATATGTTGGGTCAGTATGGATTGTTTGTTGTGGAGTGGTCTCCGATTAAAGTCTCTAATCTAATTGAATGATTAGAGTTAATGGCTGCTAATTAACAATACTTTTACTAATTATACACTGACTGATATCTGGCATCCTGCTTTGAGTCCCTAATGCTTTGATGGCATTTTAGAGGCACCATCAGGACATACAGCAGATCTTGGGTCAGTTTTAGACCTGGCTGAGCCCAGCTGTCTCCAGGTTGGACCAAATCCGATTTCTTTGAGAGAGATGAAAAAGTGGGAGAAAGAGAACAATGCCACCCCCACCACCACCACAACCACACCTCTATATTGAGTACCCCAAAAAGGATCAAAAGTAAAGTTACTCTCAATGGGATTTGAACTCAGGGCTTACAGGCTGGAAGGATTACTGCTGTTCTAATGACTCTTCCAGTTGACTCTGTTACGGTAATTGTGTTATGGCTGTTTTGATTCACTGAGAGTCCAGTATGTTACCTCAGGGACCTGGTTGGGCAATGTTAATTGTAGCAAACAGTCAGTTGGTCAATAATGACCCTGGTCAACTGTCTTAGATGACAAATGGCAACGTTTTGGCAGCCAATTCTGCAGAAATACAGAAACATTCTTGAAACAATGAAGCGTTTTGGTTGCGTTGCTTCCGTAAAAACTATTTTACTCTCTTAAATGGTGGTCATTGAATTTGCTAGAAATAACAGCTAAAATACTCTCACAAATCACACTATACTGTCTTTTTTAAATCAGAAAGGACATATAAGGTTAGTCTGAATGACTGGAAGGTCATTGATCTGAAATTATATATATTATCATCATCATATATATATATATATATATATATATATATATATA
>NC_068982.1:191048725-191050496 GCF_001194135.2 Octopus bimaculoides | reverse complement strand
TATATATATATATATATATATATATATATATGAAATGTATTGCTTTCTAGAAGACCCAAAGAGTGTCAGGTAATGGTAAGTAGTATTTCCTCTATTTAACATTCTCACACTGTCTCTGATGAAGGGATATCCATAATATCCCAGAAACCGCTGCAAGACTATTTCATTATAAATATCCTGAAATTCATTACAGCCTTGACTTTGTTATCTCATTCTGTATAATATATATACATACATATATATATATATATGTATATATGAAGAAATAATGTTGAACAAAAAATATTCGTTAGAGAATTAAAACATAATTGAAAGAAATTATTGTTAAGGTAGCATGCAGTGGTCCCTTTTTTTCTGAGAGAATATTTTACAAGGGTATCTCGCCTATGTTTTCCTATCCTCCTTGATTGCGACATTCTCCAGTAATCTTCAGATAATAAATTCCAACATAATTACAAATTACTGTGGTTGACCTCAAAACCATTTTTAGTAACAATGTTATTAACCATAGCGGCTCAAACAAACTGCTAGAAACAGCAGCCAAATTACCCTCAAATTCCTACCTAGTGCTTTTTTTTGTTTTTTTAAAAGACTCTACATAGTGGATAGTGTACTTGCTGATAAACCCCTCTCCCCACATGAGATGCTCGTGACCCTGGAATGTCTTTGAGCTTAAGTTCATTCGATCAAAGTTAAACAACTGTCACCTTTCGTCTGTCCAAGGTGAGGAACCTCTTTGTAGGAACAGCACAAACTGCTTAGGACCAATTTCTCATCAATTCCTACTCAAACAATAATTCTTAATATGCAACTATTAATTAGCAAAAACTAAGTTAATTAGGGTGAATAAGTTTTTTTCTAATGAATATTTCCCAATTAAACATTTTCAGAATTAGTTAATTAGTTTCATTGAAACTGCTAAATGGAAGTCTCTTTCTGGTTGGGCAAATTCATAATTTCTTCCGGTGTGACATAATTATAAGGAGTGAAGGTCATGGATGGGTTGAATCAATCACAGAATATGAGTGTGGGTGTTTTTTTATATAGGGTGTGAGACATTGGCTTGGACAGGGAAAAGATACGTTGTTTAATTAATGTTGTTAACGAGCAATAATATTTGGCTAATTTTAGGATAAATAAATACCACAAGGTATTTAATCCCACATTCAAAAGAACTGATTTAGAGAGAGAGAGAGAGAAAGAGTGTGTGAGATGGGGGAGGGGTGTAAAGTCGATTATATCGACCCCAGTGCTTGACTGGTACTTTATTTTACTGACCTCAGAAGGATGCAAGGCAAAGGTTGACCTTGGTAAGGTTTGAACTGAGGACATAAAGAACTGGAATTAAATACTGCAAAGTGTTTTGTTCACTGCTCTAACGATTCTGCCAATCCACTTTTGATTAATATTTGTAATGAGAAGTTATTTTTCTAATTTCACTTATTTTTAAACCTCAGTTTTGTACTTTGGTTACAAAAGAATCCCACTTTGCACTACTTGTTTTTTCCAAAAAATTCACACTCACCATGTGTTTGTGTGTATATGTATATATATGTGTGTGTATATATGTGTGTGTATATATGTGTGTGTGTGTGTGTGTGTGTGTGCGAATATTCTTTTATTTGTTTCAGTCATTTGACTGTGGCCATGCTGGAGCACTGCCATTAGTCAAGCAAATCGACCCCAGGACTTATTCTTTGTAAGCCTAGTACTTATTCTATCAGTCTCTTTTGCCAAACTGCTACGTTACGGGTACATAAACACACCAGCA
>NC_068982.1:191046165-191047237 GCF_001194135.2 Octopus bimaculoides | reverse complement strand
GCACATAAGATGTACCATCTTGAGCGTGACCGTTGCCAGTGCCCCTGGACTGGCTCTTGTGCGGGTGGCACATAAAAGACACCATTTCGAGCGTGGCCGTTTTCGTGTGGGTGACACGTAAAAGCACCCACTACACTCTCTGAGTGGTTGGCGTTAGGAAGGGCATCCAGCTGTAGAAACTCTGCCAAATTAGATTGGAGCCTGGTGTTGCCATCCGGTTTCACCAGTCCTCAGTCAAATCGTCCAACCCATGCTAGCATGGAAAGCGGATGTTAAACGATGATGATGATGATGATATATATATATATATATATATGATGGGCTTCTTTCAGCTTCCATCTACCAAATCCACTCAAGGCTTTAATTAATAACAGAACGACACTCCCTCAGACAGTGTAATTAAAAGTAAGTTGTAAACATGAATGCTGTTATAATAAATATTAACAGATGCGCATTAGTGTTGCAATGAGGTGCTGCAACAATGCTGGGTTCTTCAAATCATGCCAAACAACAGAGAATTCGATGGCATTTTTATTGATCTTGCAGACATGCCTGAGTACCATCCATAACTTGTGGCAACCAGTTGCTGAGATGCTTTTATGACAACACAACTAACAGCCAGGCATTCCTTAATTCATAAATTGTTACAATGCCTATGTAACAATTGATAGAGTCCATGAAGGAAGCTCCAAAACAGATCTTTGATCCTCTAGACGGACAGATAAACTTAATAATCAAGAAGTTGTGTGTGTGTATATACCATGTTCTCCGTTTTTTTTTTTTGTTTTCTTTTGTCTTTGTTGCTATACACATTCGCTAGCTTTCTTACAAAGGGGTCTAATACTCCTAGCTTCGACTTTTTTGGGGGACAACCAGATCGAACCATCTCAAGTGTAACTGCCCGAAATGGTCGTGACCTCTAGAACTTGCCTGAGGAAAGAAAGCCACGAATGACCCATCCTTTTTTTTTTTGCCTGTCCTTCTAATTGTTGTTTCTCTTGTCTGCCTTTGTATCGTCAATCTGTCTGAATGTTTTAATGTCCTCCATTGCGTTTTTGTTTCATTTATATAT
>NC_068982.1:191042647-191046110 GCF_001194135.2 Octopus bimaculoides | reverse complement strand
ATATATATATATATATATATACATACACACATACACACACACAAGGGGGTGCTGAAAAGTTCCTGGCTTTAAAAGGATTCCTACAATAAGTGTGTGAATCAGATCCTCCACCCAAAGCCAGGAACTATTGAGCACCACCCCTAGTATGATGAGTTAGACATATAAGTTCATATTTCCTAATGATTTCCCAACATTCATTTATTTACACCTGTCATACACAATGCCAAGACAAGAACTTATGCACACACATATGTATATATACATACATACATAAATATATACGATGGGCTTCTTTCAGTTTCTGTCTACTAAATCCACTGACAAGGCTTTGGTTGGCCCAGGGCTTTAGTAGAAGACATTTTGCCCAAGGTACCATATAGTGAGACTGAACCTTAAACCGTGTGGTTGTGAAGCAAACTTCTTACCACACAGCCAAACCTGCACCTTATAATGTTTTTTGGGGGTTGGGCAAGTGAAAATATCCAAATCTACAATTTGAGAAATGATTTTAACAAATTTACTATTTTTCAGTTCTATAATAAATTTTATAAATGACTGCAAAAATGTTTAATTAGGAGCTGTAAATGTTTTCTTCAGAAAATTATACAAATTCGTACTTTGGGGAGTGGGTGGGTGAAAAAAAGGGGAGAAAAAGAAGGAAAAACCAGAAATTGCTGTTTTCCTTTTGGATTCTCTAAACTGGTGGAATTAAGGACTTGTTAATATTTTCTGAATAAAATTTACAGAAGGAAAAAAGTGCGTTTTAATTATTAATTTTCCTAATGAACTGTGGTTAATTTCAACCATGAAAAGGAAAGTTTTTCTTGAGAAAAGGAAAATTTTTACTTACAACTGTTTTTTGAAAGGTTTTGGTGCCTTTGTGCTGGTTCATGCCACTATTACCACTACCACCACCACCACCACTACTATTACTAACATTGCCACCGCTAGACTCCAAACGGCAGCCAAATTTCTTAGGCGGGGAGGAACTAGAGATATCATCTACAGTTAGTACATTGTCACTGTGGTCACTACTGCTAGGGGAATCATTACTCTCATAGTCTGATGTAATATTTCCTAATCGTCGCAGTGGAGCAGCTTGGCACTCTTTAGTTACACTCAACTTGCCTGCATCCGCCGTATCTATGTTAGTCTCACTTCTACCCAGGCTACTTGCCTCAAGTTTTGAAGGGCTCATGCTTGGGTAGTCTACAGATGCAGAAGAAGGAGGTAGCATGTTTTTTCTCGAAGTTCTTCGCTGGTGTCCAAGGTTGCTGGGGGCTGCACTTGCCACAGAGAAAGAACGAGATTTTGGTATAGCTAGAACCATGGTGGCAGGAGAGCTTGGTGATGGGCTGTTACTGCGACTTCCAGACGGACTTCCACCGGGAATGGCCCAATCTCTTGATTGGCGGAAACTTGAACTTCGAATCCGGGATGGCTCAGCTTCTAGGGTAGGCATTCCTGTGGCTGATGTTGTGGTAGTCCATGTACTTGTAGACATACGCCTGATAAGGTTAGGAGGGAGACTCCTTCGAAGACGCTGCAATGAGAAAGCACAAAAATTATTAACAAAATGGCAATGGAATAGGTTGGATACAGTCAAAGATTTTTGGTAAAAATTATGAAAATGGTGAACTAAAAAACACCAAAAAGGTGACTTTTGTGGTTGGTCAGAATAAAAAGTGAGATTTATATACAATTGGTTCGAACAAGTTGTAATAACTTCTTCATTATTAGATGTAATTAGACACTGGAAAACTAAATGTTAATAGAATTTTCTTTTCATAACAGTTAAAAAAAAAAATTAACATTATGACAATGAACACAGTAAAGATATGACAATGAACACAGTAAAGATATGACAACAGGTTCAATTCTGAAATAAGCTACAGGTTTATAACAACTGCAGGTACGTAATTAGGAGGTCGAAAATAATTATATTAACATCATTACATCAACAAAGTTATGGAAATGGTGGACCTTTCATGGATTTCATCCTCCTAGACGGATTGCCTTCATTATAGCTGGTGAGTGTCATCTACTTACCTATACGTACACAGCCAGCTCCTGTCAAACCCATGCCAACACAGGAAGTGGATGTTAAATGATGATGAGGACGTATAAATATTTACACACATACACACTCAGACACATTCATACACACACAAAGACATGTAAATAAACAGTTATATTCAAAACATGCAACACACACACACATTTAAATGGTGAATGATTGTGCAACAGGTGATGTAAAGAGCAAAACTGAATTATTTTTAAAATGAAATTTTATAATTTTTTTTTGTTTCTAATTAAGAATATTTTTATTTGGCAACCTCGTTAATGAGGAGGAGAAGCAGACAGTAAATGAAATATTTATAACTTCAAATCAAGGATAGAATAGAAATACACACATGGGATTGTCTGTATATACCCCTGCACGAATGTATACACAGTGAATGTGTATATATATGTGTGTCTATATGTAAGATATATATATTCTTTTATTCTGTTACTTGTTTCAGTCATTTGACTGCGGCCATGCTGGAGCACTGCCTTTAGTCAACAAATCGACTCCAGGACTTATTCTTTGTAAGCCTAGTACTTATTCTATCGGTCTCTTTTGCTGAACCGCTAAGTTACAGGGACGTAAACACAGAAACTTAGATTGTCAAGCGATGGTTGGAGGCAAAACACACAAATACATATATATATATATACATATAAGAGGTGCAGCAATATCAAAGGAAGGTTAACTAGGAAGATAGTTTTTGTATGTGGCAGATGCTCAGGAGCAATAAACACTGAAAATGTGCAGAGAACAACTCCCACCACATTCCAGGGAGAAACACTAGAAGTAGTTGATAGCTTCCGTTACCTAGGTAACCAAGTCAGTAACGGGGGAGGGTGCACTGAAAGTGTAGCTGCTAGAGTAAGATTAGCCTGGGCAAAATTCAGAGAGCTCTTACCTCTGCTGCTGGCAAAGGGCCTCTCACTCAAAGTAAAAGGCAGACTGTATGACACATGTGTACGAACAGCCATGCTACATGACAGTGAAACATGGGCCGTGACTGCTGAAGACATGCATAAGCTTGCAAGGAATAAAGCCAGTATGCTCCAATGGATGTGTAATGTCAGTGTGCATACCCGACAGAGTGTAAGCACCCTGAGAGAAATGTTGAGCATAAGAAGCTTTGAATGTGGTGTGCAAGAGAGACGATTGCACTGGTATGGTCATATGGCAAGAATGGATGAGGATAGCTGTGTGAAAAAGTGCCACATCCTAGCAGTTGAGGGAACCTGTGGAAGAGGTAGGCCCAGGAAGATCTGGGATGAGGTGGTGAAGCACGACCTTCGAACTAGTCATTGCCTCACCAAAGCAAGCCAAGTGAAACCATAACCCGTGGCCTATGCCAGCCCACTTATGCATACTTTTCCTTCATTGGACACTAAACTCTGCTTG
>NC_068982.1:191039917-191041945 GCF_001194135.2 Octopus bimaculoides | reverse complement strand
TTATGGTGGTGGTGGAGAGAGAGAGAGAGAGAGAGAGAGAGAGTAGACATTTTATGAATGCAGCTGTATGAATATAACATACTAACACAGAGCAGTAACAAGTTCATTTGAACTGGTAAAGAAAATAGTAGATTTGCTGCTGCTGCTGCTGCTGCTGTTGTCCCATCCCAATGTTGATCACTTCCAGAAAAAAAAAACAAGAACCCCCCTCCCTCATCAACAGACAATATACTTTTCATTCATTAACTGGTTGGTCTATTTTTTGGTTGGATGTTTGGAGAAAGCGAAAGCTTCTTATGTTAACCTTCCTACCTCGACAACAACTTCTTCATCTACCTCCTCCTCCCATCCGGCTTCTTTTTCGTACTTCCTCTTCTTTACACAATCTAGCACTTCTTTTTAGAATTGACATCAACATCTTCAAAGAGTGCTGCTGCTATACAAGGAGGTGTAGGGGCAACGAGACAACAGAGCAGAACCAAGTTTCACTATTAATTCACAACATACTTAAATTCTAATTTCTTTTACACACCCAGATGCCATGTTTGGTCAACAAACTGAAGACGTCTGCCTCCCAACCACAGGGTTCCAGGTTCAATCCCACTGTGTGGAAATCTGGGGTATGTATTTTTCATTATAGCCCAAGGCAAGCAAAAGCATTGGGAGTGGATTTGATATATGGAAACAGAAAGGAGGTTTTTTAAAAAAAATCTTTTATATTTTACTTGTTTCAGTCATTGGACTGTGGCCATACTGGGGCAATGCCTTGAAGAATTTTTAGTCAAATGAATCGACCCGAGTACTTAACCTGGAACCATGTGGTGGGAAGCAAACTTCTTACCCCATCCCCATGCCTGCTGGAAAGGGACAGCTGCGTAAAGAAGTGCCAATATCTAATTGTGGAGGGTACCTGTGGAAGGGGGAAGACCCGGGAAGACATTGGTTGAAGTGGTGAGAAAGGATCGTGAGATGTTGGGCCTCACTGAGGAAATGACAAGGGACCAGAAGATGTGGCTATTTGCTGTACTTGAGAAGATGCATCAAGCCAAGTAAAATCCCTGCCGTCCATCCAGGCTTGTCCTTTGCAGGTACCAGTGCCATTTAAACAGCACCCTGGACACCCTGCTAAGTGGTTGGCATTAGGAAGGGCATCCAGTATTAGAACCCATGCCAAAACAGCTCCCTGCCAAACCATCCAACCCATACAAGCATGGAAAGTGGATGTGAAATGAGATGACACACACACACACAAGGCGGTGAGCTGGCAGAATCGTTAGCACGCCGGGCGAAATGCTTTGCGGTATTTCGTCTGTCGCTACGTTCTGAGTTCAAATTCCGCCGAGGTCGACTTTGCCTTTCATCCTTTCGGGGTCGATTAAATAAGTACCAGTTACGCACTGGGGTCAATGTAATTGACTTAATCCGTTTGTCCCCTCTATGTGTAGCCCCTTGTGGGTAGTAAAGAAATAACACACACACACATTTGTGAGTGTGTGTCCGTGTGTCCCCCCTGATATTGTGTGATAGTTTGCCAATGAGTGTCACTGTCGTTGCCAATATTCCATGAAAACATGTCTGGCAGTGAGGAGTTATTATTTTACTTGGAAAGGGGTGGGAGTTGGTGATGGGAAGGGCATCTGACTGTCAGAAATCTGCCTCAATAAAGTCTGATCCATGCAAGCATGGAAAAGTGGACATTAAAATGCATCAACCTATTCCAATAGGCACTCTTCCTTTTCGTTTGCTTTCTGCCCTTTTCATATCCTTTCCAATTGTATATCATTATTATTATTAATGTTATTGTTGTTGTTGTTGTTATTATTATTATTATTATTATTATTATTATTATGATTATTATTATTATTATTATTACTGAAGGCGGTGAGGAGCCGGCAGACTCGTTAGCAGACCGGGCAAAATGCTTAGCGCTATTTCGTCTGCCATTACGTTCTGAGTTCAAATTCAGCTGAGGTCGACTTTGCCTTTCATTCTTTCACGGTTGATAAAATAAGTACCAGTTGTGTACTG
>NC_068982.1:191035684-191039645 GCF_001194135.2 Octopus bimaculoides | reverse complement strand
TTCCATGCTGGTGTGGGTTGGATGGGTTGGATGGGTTGGATGGGTTGGATGGGTTGGATGGGTTGGATGGGTTGGATGGGTTGGATGGGTTGGATGGGTTGGTGGGGGCTGGCCAGCTGGATGCCCTTTCTAATGCTAACCACAAAGTGGACTGGACACCTTTACAAAACACTGGCCCAGGTGTATTTATGCGGCCCTGGTGCGGGTGTATTTTACATGGCACCAACACCCATGAACCTGATATTATTCCACTGGTTGTTTCATTTCATTAGAGTCACAGGTCAGAATCTTAAACCACTTTGCACCAACCTCCTGGGTATTGAACTCCAATACCCAACTACTCAGATACTCTTACACATCTCAGAAAGAGGCTCTGATCAGATTAAAAGCAAACGTCCCCATCTGTTTTCAGATGTTGAGAAATGGAATTGGTAACACCAGAACTTGATTTGTCTTTTGACATTCCTTTTAGTTTACTGTGGTTCTGAGATGTGCCTCTTGCTCCCCACTGATATCTATTATAGTTCTTAGATGCGTCTCTTGCTCCTCATATAATTATTGTGGATCTTTGGAGAGCCAGATGTGGTCCTTCAACCTGTTGGATCCTGTCTAACCCTAATCCATGCTGGCAAAGAATCTGGATGTCAAAATGCCGCCGCCGCCGCTGGTTCTGAAAGTTGATTTCTGAATAAGGTGATGGAATGAAAGTCTTTGAGAACGGATGGAGGAGAGGAGGAGAAGGAAGAGGAGGAGGTTAGAGTAAAGTTGTTTGACGTCAATGACACTGATAAAACATTTATCAATAGTATTCTGTCGGAAGAAGACTAACCTAGAAAGAGTCAGCTGCACTCTAACATGGAGTCCATCTCAGAGATGGTGCCGTCTTCATGAATATTTATTCATAGCAAACTGATGACCGTGGTTGAGAGGGTACATTGGGTGTGTGTGTGTGTGTGTGTGTGCAGATTACATGTATTTTGTGTGCGTAAGGCGGACATTAAATGATGATGATGCGTGTGAAGCCAGACTGTTTCCTACAACAGATGCCAATATACAGAGATGTGATGGAAGTGGGTAGAATTTAAAGACTGAAGATTTTTACCCCTTAAACTGATCCCAAATTAAAGTAAAGGGAGAGAGACTGTGTCGGTTTCCATCCTGAATTTTGCAGTTGTTGCATCCATTGAGTTACATCTCTTCACTCACACACACACACGCACGTGTGCGCGCACACACAGAGTGCCATTAAGATAATTATTATGCTGGCTGATATAGTGATGGCATATGTACAGATGTGTTCACATATGAACAAACACACACACACGTGGGGTGTGTGTATATATATATATATATATACACACACACATGGATAGATATCTTTTGCACAGTTTCTGTGTACATATGACAAAAAGCTTGCTTCCCAACCACACAGTTCTGGGTTCAGTCCCACTGTATGGCACCTTGAACAAGGTCTTCTACTATAGCCTTGGGTTGACAAAAACCCTGAGTGGATTTGATAGATGGAAATTGAAAGCAGCAAGTCATATATATATGAGTGTGTGTGTGTGTGTATGTATGAATCTATCAATCTCTCTCTCTCTCTCTCTATATATATATATATATACACACATATTTCTTTTATTCTTTTACTTGTTTCAGTCATTTGACTGTGGCCATGCTGGAGCACTGCCTTGAATGGTTTTAGTTGAACAAGTCAACCCCAGGATATACTTTTTTAAGCCTGGTACTTATTCTATCAGTGTCTTTTACTAAACTGGTAAGTTACGGGAACATAAACACACCAACACTAATTGTCAAGCAGTGAGGGGGATGACAAACACAAACACAGGTATATATATATATATATATATATATATATATATATATATATATATATATATATATATATATATACTTGACAATAGTGTTGGTTTGTTTATGTCTCCATAACTTAGCAGTTTGGCAAAAAGTAACTGGTAGAATAAGTAGCAGGCTTTAAAAAATTAAGTGCTTGGTTCAAATTGCTAAGACAAAGATGTGTATGGAGTGAAAAGCCATGAAGTGATTCTGCTTAGAGAATTCCAGAAACTGATGGAATAGAGAATAAGGTCAAGAATTCAGGCCAAAACAATCCATTGTATGCTCATCTTAGTGAAAGTGGAGTGTCTACTTTGTCTCTCTCTCTTTAGAATTGGTTAACACTTTTCAGACCATTGCAGAATTTGAACCTTCGCTACCTGCAACCCATTGTGTGTGTGTTTCTATTATGAATGGCAAAATCAAAAGGCAAAGCATCCATGGGCCACACCTGTTTTAGAAACAATTTGTTTTTTAAACGAGTCGTTTAATCAACGTCAAAATATCTGTTCTGCCACAAAACTATTAAAATGGCTTTTTTTTGTCTTTTATTAATAAAACTCTAAAATTTACTATTTTTCTTTAGACTGAGACATAATTGTCATGAAGCTCTCTCGTATTGAACTCCTGATGCCAACCTGGAATCACTACTGGTTCATCATCATCATCATCAATGCCCGTTGTCCATGCTGGCATGGGTTGGACAGTTTGACCAGGGCTGGTAAGCTGAGAGGCTGCACCAAACTCTGGTCTGATTTGGTATGGTTTCTATGGCTGGATGCCCTTCCTAACACCAACCACTCCGAGAGTGTAATGGGTGGGGGGATGGTCACAAGACTACAGCGTTCAGACCCCTCCCCCCACCCCCAGGTTCCTGACAGAAGCGACCATCATTAGACTTTCTGGTTGGGTTCCCACATGTGGCCAACTGGGACTACAGATATTATATCCATCCATTCCATTCTTGGGTCTCTTGCTGGTTGGTTCCACTTGAAGAATTCACTTTGTGATTCTTTCCTGTGACATTCTAATCCCATGTCTGTGGCACTGGAACTGTGACCTCTCCCTGCAGAGAAGCAGTGGCTTCACCTTCCACCTT
The DNA here is from genome assembly GCF_001194135.2 of Octopus bimaculoides. Taxonomy (NCBI): domain Eukaryota; kingdom Metazoa; phylum Mollusca; class Cephalopoda; order Octopoda; family Octopodidae; genus Octopus; species Octopus bimaculoides. The sequence goes on along the minus strand of NC_068982.1, from coordinate 191,036,689 downwards.
TGTTTCAGTGAAGAATCTTTCTTAAATTATCTTCAAAACACAAACTTAATATCATTTTCTCATTTAGACAGAAGGTCAGTAATTCTGAGAGATTAGTTGTCCACACCGACCCCAGAACTTGACTGGTCCCTTCTTTTATCAACCATGAAAAGATAAAAGGTAAAATTGACCTCAGCTAATTTTGAATTCAGAACGGAGAGAGACAGAAGAAATACTGTCAGGAATTTCTTCCAATGCTTTAACAATTCTGCCAATCCACTGCTCTTAATAAGCAGAATGGTGATGTTAACTCTTTCTCCTCATTACACATATAATTATGCTAATTAAGATACTGGCTCACGACACTACATTAACACTAATCTTACTGTTCTATCCCTATAATCTCTCAACTGGCACAAAGCTCCTCCTCCTCCCAGTTGAGGGGTTTTGGGCTTTTTTTTTGTCTTGCAAGGTACCAGGTGATCACCTTGGTGATGGTGTGACATTAAAAGCACTGGTGATGGTGCCATGAAAAAGGCACCCAGTACACTATGTAAAGTGGTTGGTGTCGGGAAGGGCATCCCAGCCATGGAAACCATTCCACAACAAACAACTGGAACCCGGTACAACTCCTGGCTTTGCAGCTCCTGTTAAAGCGTCCAACCTATGCCAGCATGGAAGACACATGTTGAACACTGATGATCGTTACAGAGCTGGGCAGTGACTGAACAAACCTAAACAATTAAAACACGTTTCTGCCATGACTGCCTCGCCTAGTCACCAGGGGACTAAATATATCTTGGACTGCCTCACCGGTTGTGTCACGTTTTAAGAGAATAGTGAATAGTTTGAGGAAGATTTAACTGCTGTTTCTAACAAGCAGTGGCTCCCTCTCTTCACTATATTTGTGTGTGCGTGCGTGTGTGTGTGTGTGTGTGTGTGTGCAAAGTTTGACTCAAGAGCAGAGTGAAAGAATGTGTGTTTCCAAATTTGGAATTAGTGATTATCTGAATGTGAAGATAGAGG
>NC_068982.1:191028624-191034707 GCF_001194135.2 Octopus bimaculoides | reverse complement strand
GGGGGGGCAGAACATGCACGTCTTTAGTATAGTTCCAGTTATTGATTAACTTTGGTTCCCAGTAGTGTTACATGGGAATGATTTATGGCAAGTCTTTGGAATCGTTCACCTCAAAGCTGAACAAATTGGCTGGCAGCCATCAAACTAGCAGTTGCTAATGGTAACAACAACAGCAACAACTCCAATAAAGTCAATGATAATAATCATAATAATAATCCTTTCTACTAAAGGCACAAGGCCTGAAATTTGTGGGGAGGGGGACTAGTTGATTACGTCGACCCCAGTGTGCAACTGGTACTTAATTTATTGACCCCTGAATGTGAAGATGGACAAAATGCTGCTAAGCATTTTGTCTGGCGTGCTAATGATTCTGCCAACTTGCCACCTTAATAATAATAATAATAATTTTTGCCATGAGGGCAGCTTAGGGGAGGAGATTAAGTTGATTACATTGACCCCAGTGCGTAACTGGTACTAATTTTATCAACCCCGACAGGATGAAAGGCCAAGTCAACCTCAGCAGAATTTGAACTCAGAATGTAGTGGCAGACGACATACCGGTAAGCATTTCGCCCAGTGTGCTAACAATTCTGCCAGCTCACCACCTTGAATAGCTAGCAGTACCTGTGGAAATTCCAGTTATTTTGAAAATTGTATGATGAAATTGTATATTTTTCTGAAACACCTGATTTTTGAGATGTGAAAATCCACATAGGCAATCAATCAATCAATCTGCCTACCTCCCTACCCACCCACTTATTTATCTGTCTTTCTCTCTATCAATCGACCTATCTCTCAGAAAAATTGTTGGAAAAAAATGTCCATGTAACAATAAAAAGTTCATAGAAAAATGCCAAGTTTTGCAGTTCTTTTATTTTTTTGGGTGGACTATAAAAATAAATTATTTTTTGTGTTTGTGTGTTAATAAAAATATGAGCAAGTGTACCTAACCGTGGCCAAGGTACTCTTCTTCCACTTTCGGTGACCCTTTTCAGCCCCTGTTGCTGGATAATGCATTGTGATGTTTATGTGTGGCAGAAGAGGTGTTGTGGTAGGGGAACAGACTTGACAAAAGCCAGCTGAAGTCCAGCTACACTGACAGTCTCTTGTCTTCCTTGAATGTTCAAAGCCATATACTTTGGTTTAGCTTTTTAAATACATGCTACAGGCTGGAATATACAGCCTGCAAGGAACGCTTAACTGTATTGTTGCGTACAAATACACAAGTCCAGGTGGTGACAGTGGGTTGAACAAAAGTTAACCGATTGATGTCTCGTTATTAATGCTGGTAACTCTGCCGTGTAACTTAACATCCGATGAATATGGTTGGTGTTGTCCTGTTGTAACTAAATATCATTTGACCATACAGTTACTCTGCAGGGGAGCAACCTAAGCCTTCCTAAACAGTGGTACTTAACACAATCAGCAGGGTTTGTGCTTTTAAGGCTGCTTCAAGTGGTCTATGAAAATGTTTGGTCATTCTGTTAGACAGGGGGTCATAAGCTGTAGTATGAATTCATTGTGTACTTAGCAGGTTAGAGAGGTTGGCAAAAACAGTGGATTCTATCTGCTGACCTCTGTCCATTGTTATTGTCATAGTAATGCACCAGAGGACATATTTTTCAAAACAAAGTGATTTATGACTGCTAAATGATGACAATTAGCAAAGTGGTTTGATAATGATAAAGCATTCTACCTTGGGATTATGAACAAGGGGTGCGAGTAATGTCTGTAAGGAAGTGGAGTGTAACAAACTAATGCCACCCCTAGTATATTCTAGGCAATGCTCTCTCTCTCTCTCTCTCTCTCTTTTCAATTGTTTTCATTAAAAATAAGTGATTGCAAAATATTTGTTTGAAATCTTTACACTATATCGATTTATCATAACAAAATTACTGAGAGAAGTTTTCCACCTCAAGTTTCATTCAAACACAAATGTTTATGGTCGATCGAATAAGGAAAGCTTTGACTTATTTTCTACATGGGCTACATGGATGGCTTTGTGTTTCTTGGTTGGTGATATATTGATTTCATTTAACATATTGATTACAATAATACATCCTGCATTATTTGTTTCCACATTAGAAATGTTCAATTCAATGTGGGTCATCAAAAAAAAAAAAAAAAAAGGAAAGAAAGAAAGAAAAGATGTGTGAGAGATGCAGAAAGACGAAGGGCAACTGAATTAGAGAAAACCAGAGCAAAACAAATGAAACACACAAAGGGGTTGAGAGTAAGATTGCTACACACAGCTACAGACGAGGGTTAGGGTGTCCCAAGGAGAGAATAATTGACTTTGAAACAATACACTGAATCAGCTTTCACAGTTTGTGAATATTCAGGAGCCAAATGATAATCCTCATGACAAAAATGGCACAGGATATGTAGACAAATGTCTTGTGTGAACAGTTGTGAAATACAAACAGAAACAGCAGAGCAAACAAACAGGATGCTGAAGAAGCAAAGGGAATATGTACAAGAAGAAGAAGAAGAAAAGGAAATGAAAGACAAAAAAAAAAAAACAAAACAAAAAAAACTTGGAACAATTCTGTTAAAGGATTAACAATGAAGACCAATTTCAATAACTTTTCAGAACAAGCTGTCTTGTCTGTTATACACCCATACAATGCAAGGAGTCTCTTCAAGAATGTTTGCTTATACATCAAAACCTAACCCTTTCGTTACTGTATTTCTGTTGAGATGCTCTGTGTTTCTTTCAATTACTTTAAATATAACAAAGAATTTAGTAAAATAACTTGGTTATCGTTCAGCTAGTGTTAGGAACATAAATTGTGACTAAGGTTTGGAGGAAGATTTTAATTCAAAACTTTTGAAAACAAGACATTTGTATTACATAGCCAGAGGTGGTATCGAAAGGGTTAAAGCTGGCCTTCTGAATTGAGATCTCCAGGTTGCTTTGAGGGGAAGGTAGTAAAACAGGCTGAACTTCATTCTCCTCTACCAAATATTCTTTGGTACTTCAATGCTGCATTTAACAAAATGTGCTGGCTTTTGTTTCTCTGGGTTGCAAAGAAAACTCAGCCTCGGGCCTTACTCCTACATCACACAAGTTTCATACAAACATGACAATACTAGCAGAAAAGCTCTGAGAGAATGGTGCTTCTGTAAATTATAATAAACTACCATAATAGCATCCATTTGTTATGATTGACTGAAAAACAAAACAATAGAAAAAAAGTTTAACTTACTTTTGGTAATGATGTTGGCCTTTCTCCAGTATATGGTAAGTCATCAGAATCAGACCCATAGGAGGTGGTCTCGTTTAACGAGACCAAAGGGCTTACTTTAGTTTTATGTATGGAGTTGTGGTTCTCAGGGGCCTTCAGCAAGATACTCACAGCCCGTAATCCATTGACAATGTGTGGAGGTAAGTTAGCTTCTGCCAACATATCTGTGATTAATCCATGAGCTTCTCCGATCACAGTCATTTCGTAATTGGCAGTCGAACTCTGAAACAACAAGGATAAAAAAAACAAAAGACATTAAACAGCAACATCTTACAGTGTTTTTTGTCTCATCATATAATAAACATTCAAATTGTGTGTGTGTGTGTGTGTGTGTGTGCACAAGTGAATGAAGGTTTGTATGCGTAGGTGTGTTTATTTGAATTGAATCTTGGTTCAGAGTCACAAATGAGAAAAATGAGAAATAAACAATAAAGAAACGACCAGAGTTGAGGTAAATATTAAGGATTGTGTCAGAGGAAAACAGAGACTGAAATATTGAAGAAGAGTTTTAGAAGCAGATTTATATTGTTATTCTATACATCTTGGAGAATGGCAGTGAAGAAACATGTGGAAAGATCTGCAATAAATGGATGAGGAGAGGAGTCTTCATTTCACTGATCAATACATATATAGCTTCATGAAATGAATATAAGTAACAACATGAACAAGGACAGAGAAAATTACATCTTTTAATTGATGATTACATCATAAATTGCTTCTGTTGTGCTAATGTATTTAGATACAGAAAACAAAGGTACAGAATATCAGTCACACCAATAATTCCGAAAATTTATGCTAACACAATGTCATGAAGGTCACCCAAAATATAGGTCAAATTCAAAGCAAACTGAAATAAAATTTATCACACCTGAATGCATACGAAAAGAATATTAAGAGCAAATAAAAATTTCTAAGAAAAGTCAGTTTAGAATTTAAACTCGTGACGACATCGGCAGACAATGAAAGAATCAAAAATAAACATTGTAAATCTGTGTCAAATTTAGTTATCCGGCTATTTACTTATGCTAAAAATTTTTAGGCAAAATTATGCCTATTGAATTAAAACATTTATTCACTGTTGAAATACTTTAACTCTTTTCTATATTTATGGGAACATTTCAATGTAAGACTGGTTCAACAACTTAATAATTTTAATTTTGAAGTAATTATATAATGTTTCTTGTAGGTCAGTGGTTCTCAACCACTTTTTACCTCTGAACCCCTTTGATTACAGTTTTACTCAGGTGGACCCCCATAGCCATTCAGTGTTTAAAAACTAGTTTTCTAGAAACTTCTTTCACAATTCCTATTTTGCTTTTCAGACATTCACTTGTGTAAGCTGAACTATGCAAAACTGCCAGAGAAAGAAGCTTAACTGTTTCTTGCAATAAATACATCAAAAGTAACATTTTTTCATGGACTCTTAATATATTGTGAGTCCCATATTAATCTTATATGGACCCCAAAGAGTTATATGGATCCAAATTGAGAACCATTACTCGAGGCAAAGATCCCATTTAAAATGACTAGTCTTGTACAAAAAGAGTGTAACTAATAATGAATCACTTTTATTTTACAGTTCCTGTCTTTCAAATCATAAATACATTGATTAAGATTTTGTAGAATTACATTTCCTTCTAAACTTAAATGAAGAAGAATGGTTATGTAATCTAGATTTCCAAATTGTAACAGAAGAACCTATGTAATAATACAGTCCAGGCTCAGTAGAAAGTTCCATGCTTGACTCCATTCCTATATACAGTTCCCCAAAAATCACAGGACATCACACCAGAGGATAGGCTTGTGTGCTGGACATAAGCCTGCCATGTAATAGTATTAATGATTTACAGGAAACATATTCAGCATTTTATGCTTTATAAAATATACAACCATTCTGGCAAAATGACAGTCAGGATTATATAAAGGCTGAAACATTTTGTGTTTTTATTAATTCACCTCATCAGTATTAGCAAAAAAAAAAAAATACACACACAAATATGTGTATATACACATATATATATATATATATATATATATATATATATATATATATATATATACACATGTATATACATATATAGGTATATATTTATATACATATATACACGTATATATACATGTATATTTATATACACATGTGGAGTATATAGAAGGAGTTTTATCGGCTGCCATAAAGTAATAGATATGTACTATAAGTGTTCAGTTTGATTTACCACTAAAACTCTGACTTGAACTGCAAATGGCAAGAGTGGTGTTGAGAGTCGCAATTGAAGGCAGACAGAAGTGGTTTCTCCTTGAGTGGGTGGAGAGAGATTAAGACAGAAGATGAAAAAAAAAAGCAAAACTTCTGCCATCACTTGAAACACACACACAAAAGAAGAAAAAAAGTATTTCGATAGAGAATTTAAACTGATAGAGTCTCTTATGGCTGTTTCTAGAATAGACAAGCTTGTGGATCGGGATATTGAGTAAGGTTTCCATAAGCTAGGTAGTCCATCATCAGAGAGAGAGAGATAGAGAGAGGGAGGGAGGGAGAGAGAGAGAGAGAGAGAGAGAGAGGTCAGAGAAATATAAAAATGAAGGAATGATTAGAGTGGAATGTATATGCATCACATAGTTGCATGCATGCATGTGTGTGTGTGTGTGTGTGTGTGTATATAAAACAAATGAGATCAAGAGACCAATGGCATAAGTAAATTTATATCTTATGTAGAATGTCTAAATTTACTGATGCCATTGGTCTCTTGATTTCATTCTTTTATATATATATACACACGCTAATACACGACCCGTGTTATATTTCCCATTCATGTTACAACCACATCTAGGGCAAAA
>NC_068982.1:191027316-191027980 GCF_001194135.2 Octopus bimaculoides | reverse complement strand
TATATATATATATATATATATATATATATATATATATATATATGTATATATAAAATGTATATACATGTGTGTATATGTATATAATGTACATAAGTATGTATAAATGATATACATATCTATCTATCTATAAATAAATATATGTGTATGTATATATATAAACACACACACACACTAATTCCCTCAGAGTTCAACTAAAGTAGTCATCTTACATCTAGAGGAGGGAACTTAGGCAATTATTTCTCCTCCCTTAATTCCTTTATATCCTATGTTGATATAAATGTAACACTTTTGTTATCATTTCTATGAAAAAACACTGCCTTTGCTTTAGTTAAGAGAAGGGTTTAGTGGATTGAATTGTTCTCAGTACTTGACACTGGTACATTATTGACCCCGAAAGTTAACCTAGGTGAGATTCGAACTCAGAATGTTTTTTTTTTTTTTCCTGCTGCTCTACTGATTCTACGAATCCAAGCATTAAGTAAAATGGTTTCAGATAAAAATCTTTTTTTAAAAAACAAAAAAAAATTCATAGACACAATAGAAGGGTCCTCTACAGAAAGAATAGCCAAATATCCTTTAAACTATACCTGACCGTTTTCAGAAAAGAAAGGTCACACCAGACAATGGAGTTCTTCATGTAGACAAAGATGGGGTGGTCATGGCT
>NC_068982.1:191026080-191026473 GCF_001194135.2 Octopus bimaculoides | reverse complement strand
ATATGAAACTAATTAAATGAAACTATTGAAAGTGAAACCATATAATAGTGAGACTATTATCTGACGTTACAATGGAGAGATGTTATTGTTTCACTGTTGACTTGTAATACTGAGACAGTCTAAGAGATTGCTCCAGGCTCGCATTAGGCAAGAAGAGGAAACTTCTTTTGGCCCATGACACTGCATGCACCGTAAGTAAGGCATGTGCAAAATTGGAATGAAATCGGTTGGATAATTCTCGGGTTTTAGTGATGCACACATACAGACAGATACACATTCTCAGTTTTAGATATGTATTGATATACATTATATATATATTATACATATATGTGTGTGTGTGTGTGTGTGTGTGTGTGTGTGTGTATATAGACACACACACACACGCACACACAC
>NC_068982.1:191024484-191026070 GCF_001194135.2 Octopus bimaculoides | reverse complement strand
TGTGTGTGTGTATATAGACACACACACACACGCACACACACACACACACACACACACATATATATACATATTATATACATATATTATACATGTATATAATACAGGTAGTGATTGAGCTATAATAACAAGGTCACCAGCATAGAAGAGCTCCCAGGGGCATCCTGTCTTGAATTCCTCTGTTATTGTCTGGAGGACTATGATGAACAAGATGGGACTGAAGACTGATCCTTGGTGAACCCCTACTTGTACCATGAATTCTTCACTATACTCATTGCCAACCCTCACCTTATTGAGAGCATCCCTGTACAGGGCTTGTATAGCTCTCACCAACCACTTGTTTATGCTTAGCTTCCGTATTGACCATCAGATAAGGGATCAGGGGACCCTGTCAAAGGCTTTCTCCATGTCAACAAAAGTCAAAGGCTCGTATATAAATATATACATATGTGGGTGGGTTTGGTAAATGGAAACTGAAAGAAACCCATTGTATATATATATATATATATATATATATATATATATATATATATATATATATATATATATATATATATATATGTATGTATATAAATCTGTGTGTGTGTGTCTGTCTGTGTTTGTACCCCTATCACCATTTGATAACCGGTGTTGGTGTGTTTATGTCCCTGTAACCCAGTGGTTCACCAAAAAAACCTGATAGAATAAGTATCAGGCTTAAAAAAAAAGTTCTGGAGTCAATTCATTCAATTAAAAATTCAAGGCGGTGCCCCAGCATGGCCGCTGTCTAACGACTGAAACAATATATATACATACACACAAACACAATATAGCAGTTTTAGGGCTGCAGCCAACATAAAATAGGAGCTTTTATACATATAATTTATAATATATATATATATTATATACATCATCATCATCATTTAACATCTGCTTTCCATGCTAGCAAGGGTTAAATGATAATTGATATATATATTACACATACACACACACAGGTGTGTGCTTAGCAGTGAAATCATAATTGCTGTTGCGTCTAAATATCTCCCCCCTCCACCCAACCGTCTCCAAGTTAACCAATGTGATTGAATACAATGGCAACTGTTGTCCAACAACAGAGAGTAATTAACCCTTTAACACTGAAACCAGCCCCAATGTCTGGCCTGACAATATTCTACCTGTTTTATGTGCAAACCAGCTAGATTCTGCTTGTCACACTTACCCTACAATGCCAAGTTTTAAGCAAACAATCACGTCATCGAAGTTTCAAAGCTCCAAGATGATGCCAGATTAATTCAAAAACGATGTGAAGCAATAAGCATCAGAATGGACAGAGTAATGTGAATGCTGAAGGGTCAATGCAAAGAAGGGGACATTCCAGTTGAGATCCCTAAGGGGTAATTGCAGGGAAAATATATTGTGAGGGAAAAGATTGATTAATCTATTTAATGAGGGTCATGAGCGTGGCCGTTGCCAGTACCGCCTGACTGGCTCCCGTAGGATTTTCGAGCGAGATCGTTGCCAGTGCCCCTGGACTGGCTTGTGCGGGTGGCACATAAAAGACACCATTTCGAGCGTGGCCGTTTTCGTGCGGGTGACACGTAAAAGCACCC
>NC_068982.1:191022897-191024234 GCF_001194135.2 Octopus bimaculoides | reverse complement strand
CTACACTCTCTGAGTGGTTGGCGTTAGGAAGGGCATCCAGCTGTAGAAACTCTGCCAAATCAGACTGGAGCCTGGTGTTGCCATCCGGTTTCACCAGTCCTCAGTCAAATCGTCCAACCCATGCTAGCATGGAAAGCGGACGTTAAACGATGATGATGATGATGATGATGATGATTGGACAGCAGTAAAAAGAACCAGAGTTCTGGAAGAAAATGATTGAATGACTTTGGTTTGGTTGTCTCTCCCAAACCACTACTGCCACCACCAATACTATCACCGTTACTACAACATGGGCCCGCCACCACCACCACTACTACTGCTGTGGTTGTTTTCTGAATCTGGAGAGAAATATAAAGCAAACAAATTGTTTCTGTAATGTTGGGGGTTGGGTGAAAGGAGGGAGGTTGTCAATGGTGACCATTGTTAACAGGACAGTGGTGCTGTGTCCTTTATCAATGGCCCAGGCTGTGGAAAAGAACTTTCTAGTGACTATTATAGCTGAAACAATAAAGGAGAAGAAGAAGAAGGCAGACAAGATGACCTGTTAGGAGGGGAGGGTCAGTGGAGGGCTGGAGAGAAACAGCAAACAAGGGACATTCTGGAAGTGTTCAGGGTTGGTTGGTGTGTAAGTGTTGAGGAATGAAGGTTTCACTAATCTACAGACACACTTTCAGTGAGGAGGAGGAGGAGGGGAGATGAGGGAGAGAAAACTTATCCTCTATAATGATGTCTAAGGAGGGAAACAGGCTTAAGAGACATTACTCAAGTGGCTGGACCACCGCTGCTGCCATCACCATCATCACTACCCCCACAATTCTGTGTGTGCGTGTGTGTGTGTGTGGTTGCTTTGTCAGCTTGGTCACATTGCACACACATACACATATGCATGCAAACGCACACACACACACACACATTTCACTCAACAAGGTAACAATGAAAGGAACTGCTGCAAGATTTGTCTCTTGAATCACAAAAGTCAGTCTTGAAAAAAAAAAAAAAAGGTCAGAATCAGTGGTTATCAACCAGGGTCCTTATGGCACTTGGGGTCCATATATTGCTTATGCTTCTACAACCCACAAAATATCTTAACAGGCACAGGAGTGGCTGTGTGGTAAGTAGCTTGCTTACCAACCACATGGTTCCGGGTTCATTCCCACTGCGTGGCACATTGGGCAAATGTCTTCCACTATAACCTCGGGCCGACCAAAGCCTTGCGAGTGGATTTGGTAGACTGAAACTGAAAGAAGCCCGTCGTATATGTATATACATACATACATATATATACATACATACATACATAAATATACATACACATATATATATATATATATATATAT
>NC_068982.1:191018611-191019992 GCF_001194135.2 Octopus bimaculoides | reverse complement strand
ATACATATATATACATACATACATACATAAATATACATACACATATATATATATATATATATATATGTTTGTGTGACTGTATTTGTCTCCCCAACTTCACTTGACAACCGATGCTGGTGTGTTTACATCCCCGTAAACTTGCGGTTCAGCAAAAGAGACCGATAGAATAAGTACTAGGCATCCAAAGAATAAGTCCTGGGGTCGATTTGCTCGACTAAAGGCGGTGCTCCAGCATGGCTGCAGTCAAGTGACTGAAACAAATAATAATATTAAAATTTCTCCTACAATTGCTAACGATATTTAATGATAAAAATAAAACTGAATTTTGTTTTTTTAAAAAGCATCAAACGACTGAGGGGTAGGGGGGTTCAGCTGAGTAAAATAGGAATGGGGCGGGGGTCATAGGGAAGAATGGTTGAGTCCCACTCTCCTGGACTCATTGTCTAAATTAAAAAGATACATAGATGGAATGGTCATGGTCGATCCTAGGCCAGCTCTGTCAGTGTTGACCTGGGGCTAAACCACAACAAATGACCACATGTTTCAGTAGAAGGACGTCTCAAGGGCTTATTTTGCAGGACGATCACTTAGGCTTCAAGTCAGGGTCAAAGATATCTGAATAACATGTCCTGCTTTCGTTTATTATTTCAGATGGTCACCATATACTGTATTTGATGGTGTATAAAACATAGTTTTTGCCCCCAAAAGCATATCCCAGGTCCTATATGCAAAGTCGTAGTAGAGCTAAGTGAAATAGAGCCATACATAAGCTATTAAAAAAAAAAGAGTAAATTGTTGTTTTCAAAAACGGAGAAAAAAGAATAAACAAAATGATGCTAATAGCAAAAAAAACACAGAAAAAGGAAAAGATTATAAACTGAAAGTAAGAATGTTCAAACGGTATTGCTTGTGAGTGAGGTGCATGCAGGCGTTTCATCACCATCGATTCCATTGTACATTTTTCCATTTTTCATTCGTTTTATGCTTTTTGTCCCCACTGTAGTGTTCTGTCTGTCCTTGTGTTGTCCCCTCTGTGTCATGGCCTCGGTGCCAAATAAAAAGCATTACATGCAAAGTCGGTCCCTGATGCTCACTACTGTAGACTGATTTCAACGCAGACATTCTCTCCTGCCAAGCCTGACTTCTTAATAATAACCTAGTTATTCTCTATCCAGTCTGTCTTCTGCTTCCGCCAAGGGACTTCTCCAAGGCTTTCTAATGCACTGGATAGATTGCTTTACAAGTTTTAATGCACTAAAGACATTTCCCCCTGAATATGTGCTGCTGAAATTGGGGTACATCCATGATGCCCATACATCTTTTATGCCATCAAATATGAAAGATGAATAGATACAGACACCCTTGATCCAGCAGAATGTCC
>NC_068982.1:191011142-191018425 GCF_001194135.2 Octopus bimaculoides | reverse complement strand
CATGAAATGCACCATTTTGAGCGTGGTCGTTGCCAGTACCGCCTGACTGGCCTTCGTGCGGGTGACACGTAAAAGCACCCACTACACTCTCTGAGTGGTTGGCGTTAGGAAGGGCATCCAGCTGTAGAAACTCTGCCAAATCAGATTGGAGCCTGGTGTAGCTATCTGGTTTCACCAGTCCTCAGTCAAATCGTCCAACCCATGCTAGCATGGAAAGCGAACGTTAAACGACAACGACGATGGAACTGAGTAATAATCCAGCAGCTGGAAAGAGGTTGGTAGAGAACATTGCTCAAGGAGCATAGACTTCTGAACCTGTCAGGAGTTGGCCCTGTTTCTTGCTCCCAGCCTTCTTTACGTCAATGACGTTTTTGCTGTCAAATGACAATCGTTTTCATCGTTTGACATCAATGTCCACAGAAGTAGAGTCTGTCTGTTACATGTGGTTTGATGTGGAGAAAGATTATGAAAGAGTGAAGGATGGACGATCAGTGTTTGGGTAGAAGTGACTGTAAGAACACGATGTACAGAAGGAGGAATTTCAGGTGGGGTGGGCGGGTGGCTAACGGAACTGCAGCAGACACCAGTTGATAGAATGTGGGTGAAAAGCTTTACAAGTAACTTCCGTCTCGAAGACCAGTTCTAACAACAGATGACATCACCTTTCATTGCAACACTGCACACACACACGCACTCTGATGTCATCAACTTAAAACCCCTTCATGACAAACTTGCTCTTTAACAGAGAACTTGAAAACATTTGTCAATGGGGAGAGTGTAACCTAGAATTCTTCTTCTTCCTCCTCCTCTTCATCATTGTTTTTTAACATCCACTTTTCTATACTGGCATGGGTTGAACAAGATTTATTGAGGCAGATTTTCTATAGCCAGATGCCCTTCCTGTTGCTAACCCTCACATGTTACCAAACAAAGGAATACATCCCACATGGCCAGATAGAAATAAATGACATTCATTTATAACAATCACACAATATCAAGTCAAAGAGACATAAATACAGATACACGAGAGTGTAGTAGGTGCTTTTTACATGCCACTGGCACGGGTGCCATTGACCTGTGCCATTAGCCACAATTACAATTTCACTCAGTTCAACAGATCTTCCCAAGCACAGCACATCACCCAATGATTGAAGTGTGCTTTTAATGGGCCAAGTCATGTGACACTGGCATCGGCCACGACTACTGATCTTACTTGGCTTGACGGGTTGATAGAATAAAATAACCAGCTGAGTACCGGAGTCCATGTAATTGACTTAGGGCCCCCTCCACCCCACCACCCCTGAAATTGCTGGCCTTGTGTCAAAATTTGAAACCAGTATTTTGGCATTTTGTTAAATGCAAAGAGAATGTTAGATCTAGCTTAACTACAAACATGATTCCATGTTCTTTCCGCACTTGTGAAATACCAGAATCATCTCCATTGCTATGCTTTATCTGAATAAAATAAGCAACAAACAGTAGAATCCGATGGAACAGTGCCAAAAATGGTTAGCTGAAGAATTGAATGGCTTCATTAAACAGATGGCCATTGTTGTGTTGAGATAGCAGTTAGACGAACTGCTTAAGATATATTACAAGAAAGAAGTTACAAACATGTATTATATCATTATATTATTATGAAATATCAAATCATGCAAAAAGACTGAGAAATATTACAAACAACTACTTGTACATAATTAGTCACGTTTGCACTTAAACTAGGATGGTAAAAACTGATATTACTACATTCAAACTAATTACTAAGATGTAGTAGTAGTAGTAGTAGTAGTAGTAAATAGTGTTAAATGTTAGGGGACAAACTGAGAGAGAGAAATGGTCAGTTAATATAGTCATTAGCTACAAGTAACAACTTACTGCTAAGGATAACAGCTAAGCTGCCACAAATTGTTACAATGGCATTTCTGTTGAAATATTGTCATTTTTGTGATTTGGATGGAAATGGAGTAATGGCTTAATTGGCCAAGTTATTTTGGATATAATTACATCATCTTTCAAGGATCTGGAGTACTGTTGTAAGGAAGTTAGAGGCTAATATTCATGGCAGCTTGAGCGAGTGTTTCTACTACGATACAGCCCTAGGTTGGCCAAAAGCCTTGTGAGTGGATTCAGAAAACAGAAACTGTAAGGAGCCCATTGTTTACACATACACACACACACACACACACACACAAACAAACACACGCACGCACGCATGCACACACACAAAAATCAAAAGCAAATCAAGATCAAAATCAAAATGGAAACTGTAGTTGTGGCCAATGCCAGTTGCGCCTGACTGGCTCCTGTGCTGGTGGAACGTAATAAGCACCATTCAAATATGGGTCAATGCCAGGGCTGCCTGACTGGCTCCCCATGCTGGTGACATGTAAAAAGCACCATCTGAATGTGATTGATGCCAAGCCCCCACCACCCAACTGGCGCCTGTGACGCCTCACTGCTCCCATGCTGGTGACACGTAAAAAAGCACCCACTACACTCTCAGAGTGGTTGGCGTTAGGAAGGGCATCCAGCTGTAGAAACCTTGCCAGATTAGATTGGAGACTGGTGCAGCCTCCTGGCTTGCCAGTCCCCAGTCAAACCGTCCAACCCATGCCAGCATGATAAGCAGACATTAAATGATTATGATGAAGATGATGATAATGATGCATATATATATATAAATGATTAAGGTGGCTATTTGCAATTTACAACTGAAAGGCAAGAAGTATAGCCATCATTAAAGTGACGGAAGGTGCTAGTGAGCACCAGTCTTGCTAGAAATAAGAGTCAAAACAACTCTTAGCCACGTGAGACACTTTTCTAATGAGACTGACAAGGGAAACAAGCACCATTCTTACGGCAAGCAAGATGGAATCATATCAGCACTGATTTTAGATTTGATTAATCTTCACCAGTGACCCATTATTTTGTCACCAAGTGTTAAAGAACTTAACTCACCTTGTCAGTTTGATAGAGGACACCATGGGGAACATTGACCGATTCCAAAAACGGTGAAGTGAGAATTATAAATTTCTAGCAAAGCACCCCGGCATTGCCTGGGTGTTATGACCTACAGCCACATTGTATTATTTGTTCTTTTCTTATGGGCAGAATCGGCACACGAGGAGTACAAAGCAAACACCTCCTCTTTATAAACATGTTTTTCGGTCATTTTCTGATGAGCAATGCTGCAGTTTCTGTCTACCAAATTCAGCCACAAGCATGTAGTTGGCCTAGGGCTATAGTAGAAAACACTTGCTTAAGGTACCATGCAGGGGGACTGAATGTGGAACCATGTGGTTGGGAAGCAAACTTCTCAACCACGCAGTCATTCTTGCACCTAATGTGTGTGTGTTTACATTTGTTGTTAAATTGAGTATTGTGTCCCACTATGTCTCAAAGTTAGCAGTTCATCAAGCAAAGATCTATAAGATTAATGCCAGATTGAAATACGTACAGAGGTCAGTATAATCAATTAAATTTTTGAAGATGATACCCCAACATGGCGACAGTAAAATAATGTTTAAAGACTTAATGGCTTCAAATTTAAGGAAATGGATTACTAACCACAAGATAACGAGTTCAAAACTTCGTATTGAACTTCCACTCTATACAATAACAGTATATGTACATCTCAGACTACTTTACTTTCTTTTAAAATTATTGTGCAAAATATTGAGAAAAAATACATTTTTCACCACAGCAAAACACACACACACACGTACAGCTGCCTCCCTTAGCTAAAGATCTTAAAATTGTGCAACTCGACCTCATTTTTGAGGTTATTTTTGTCGTAAAAAAGAGTTGTGCAAAAAACATTCTTTATTTGGTTGCCAAAAGATTACTGAGTCTTTTGATATCTCAGTTTTCAAATCCATAAGGAACACACACACACATACACACTGTTTTATATATTAAGATTAGGGTGGCTATTTGCAATTTACAACCAATACACACACACACACACATACATACATACACGTGTGTGTGTGTGTGTATGTAGGGTGCTGGCAATGGCTGTGTGGATAAGAAGCTTATATCCCACCCCCATACTTTTGGGTTCAATCCCTCAGTGTGGAACCTCGAACAACTGTCTTCTACTATGTCTGCAGGCTGGCCAAAGCCTTGTGAGTGGATCTGGTGGTGTGTCTAAGGTGAGGCAGCTAAAGTGAACATCCAGACTTAAAAAGATCAAAGACCAAATGCTGAAACATGAGAGATAGAAATAAGCTTGAGACTCTAACAAGATGGAGTTGTATGAGAGGAAGGTTTAGAAAGCATTGAATTGTTGTGTTCTGAATACTGTACACCAGTGATTAAATGGGGTTTGCCATTCCATGTCTGACAGTAAAACATTTATGCAAGTCTTAAGTCTTCATCATTTCCTTACATTTTAGCATTTTTCTAAAAAAATATTGTCTCTTCCTAACACCCCAGCCTCTCATGCCAAGAATAAAATGAAGACATTAAGAGCAGGACAATGGATAACTGACCAAATGGAGGAATCTTAGACCAATGGCTTGAAGGTTATTGCAGCCAAGCCACGAGTCTACAACTCCTCCTCCACTTTGTTGGTTATCCAATATTTGGCTGCTGATATCTTCACCGTGCCTCTGGCATGCGAGGCTAAGCGATTGCTAGCGCTCGCCTAAGGTGCCACCCGAATCTACAGAGCAAAGGAGCAACTTACTCTCCTTTTTATGGTCTGCCACTGATGTGCTGCACTGCAATGTAATTAGTAAACCACAGTTAATGAGTACAATTAGTACAATAGGCTTCAGCAGGACCTCCAACTACTGGAATTTCACTGACAAGGCACTGGTCCACCAAAGATTGCAGTGGGAGGCAACAGCTGTAGAAGGAGCTGCAGGCTGGAGTTGAACCAAGAACTGTGAGGAGCTGGAAATAAAACTTCTTTGTTTCAGTTAAACCTGTGCCAACTCCATTAAAGAAGTTACCCCCCCCCCCCCATAATCCCACCTCCAATTTAAATCGTTTCTTATTGATGTCCCTACAACTAGAGGACAATAACGAAGTTCCGCAAGGAGGAGGTGGGTGGGGTGGGGGAGGAGACTGTTGACCAATAAATGGCTGTCCTTTAATCAGTGACGCATGTCAGACTATTTTCATTTAATTAATGTTTCAGTAATTGTGTGTTGACGAACAGACAAAAACGGTTTGTGACTGTCATCCAGTGCCTGTAGTTTTTAACAGGATTTGTCACTTGACATCAATTCAAGTTGCCTTGAAGGTCTAGTGGACATATTAATCAATGATGACGTCAAAAGACTGGCAAGCAAACAATTACTTGAGGAAGAAACTGAAGACTGCGGAGGTCAAGCAACGTTTAAAAGTTTCTACCTCCACAGTCTGTCATTAAGATATGACTGTCATTGCAGACGACATGGTCAACGGGCAAGAGAGAAAAGTCTGCAGTTATTATTTAAGATAAATGAAAGAGAAAAAAAATTCCATGTGCTAAGAAGTTTGATTTCCAACCGCATGATTCCAGGTTCAGTCCCACTGTGTGGCACTTTGGGTAAGTGTCTTCTACTATATCCTTGGGCCGACCAAAGTCTTGTCAGTGGATTTGGTAGAAGGAAACTGGAAGAAGCCTACCATATACATATATATGTCTGTGAGCACGGCGAGCTGGCAGAGTGGTTAGCACATCGGGCGAAATGCTTAGCGGTATTTCGTCTGTCGTTACGTTCCGAGTTCAAATTTCGTCGAGGTCAACTTTGTCTGTCATCCTTTTGGGGTCGATTAAATAAGTACCAGTTACACACTGGGGTCAACTTAATCCCTTTGTTTGTCCCCTCTATGTTTAGCCCCCTGTAGGCAATAAAGAAATATATATATGTCTTTGAGTCTATCCTCCAACCACCACTGCTTGACAACTGGTGTTGGTGTGTTTATATCCCTATCATTTAGCACTTTGGCAAAAAGTGACTAATAGAATAAGCTGGGGTTGACTCATTTGATTAAAAGTTTTCAGGGTGGTACCCCAGCATGGTCACAGTCTAATGACTGAACCAAGTAAAAGATTACATTTGACAGAATAATCTGAATGCTAATGGTCAGTATCACTTCTACCATTCCACCCATTGATGCCAGCCTCTTCAACCCCAGGATGTAGTCTTCTATAACATTGCAGAGCAAACACTGTCCTAATTTCAATGAACCATCTTTGTGTCCAATGACCATACAGGGCCACACCCTCTGCTCTCTGCATTTCTACTGCTAGCAACTATTAAATAATCAACAGAAACATTGGACCTGACCTGACCACCTTTTGCTTAGGTTGGACCGCACAGATGCAGAGTGGCCAATACTGATGGCCTACGAAAAGCTCCTTTCGAGTGTCGGACCACATGGAGGTAAGGACCAAGACTTTTGGCATTATGTTGTGCTTGAGAAGAAGAAGACCCAGCAAGTCATGTAAAATCACAGTTGTGGCACATATTGGTGTCACGCAAATGGCACCTGTGCCGGTGGTATGTAAAAGCATACATTACTTGGAGTGGTTGGCATTAAGAAGGGCATCCAGCTGTAGAAACCATACCAAATCAGACTGGAGTTTGGTTGGTGCAGCCTTCCAGCTTGCCAGCCCTGGTCAAACTGTCCAACCCATGCCAGCATGGACAATGGACGCTAAATGATGATGAAGAAATAGTTGTACCTTAGAGTGAAACAGTTCTTTTATAAGGCGGAACTAACAAAGATGATGGAATAATAATGCTGAAGCAGACAATAGAAGTTGAATGATGAATGCAGAAGGAGCAATGGTACCATCTGCAGGATGTGTGAGTCCACAAATTGATATTTGGTTAAATCCAAACGGTAGATTCACATTGAATAGAAGATGGATGGGTGGGGGTGGGGTAAAAATGATATGATTGATGAATCACTTCAAAAAAAAAAAGTCAATAGGTGTAGGCGTGGTTGTGTGGTTAGAAGCTTGCTTCCCAACCACATGGTTCTGGGTTCAGTCTCACTGCATGGCAACTTGAGCAAGTGTCTTCTACTATATCCTTAGGTCGACCAAAGATCTGGTAAACATAACTGAAAAGTTATGTGTGTGTGTGTTATATATATATATATATATATATATATAATAATAATAATAAGGATAGAAAATTTTAAGAAATTTTCTACCGGTGGCCAGCATGTGTAATAAAGTCAATAGACAACATATTTTTCATATAAAACAGTGTACGTGTTTTTACACAAAAGAGCATGTGCATTCTCCATTGCTGCATGAACATGCAATAATCTTAACG
>NC_068982.1:191006669-191011019 GCF_001194135.2 Octopus bimaculoides | reverse complement strand
GTGGGGATGGGGGGAACTAGTAAATTAGATTGACTCCAGTACGCAACTGGTACTTAATTTATTGACCCTGAAAGGACAAAAGGCAAAGTTGACCTTGGTGGAATTTGAACCCAGACCGTAGTGGCAGACGAAATACTGTTAAACATTTCATCTAGTGTGCTAACAATTCTGCCAGCTCATCACAATAATAATAATAATAATAATAATCCTTTCTACTGAAGGCACCAGGACTGAAATTTTTGGGGAGGAGACCATTCGATTAGATTGACCTCAGTATACAACTGGTACTTAATTTACTGACCCCGAAATGATGAAAGGCAAAGTCGACCTTGGCAGAATTTGAACTCAGAACAAAATGCCGCTAAGTATTTCTGCCAGGTTACTGCCTTTAATACCAAATGTTGTAGTTAAACATGGTGGCCGAATCCTAGGAAACCCCCAAAATATCAGAATAACAAAAAATTGCTATCATGGGTCCAGCCCATATCCTAAGAAAAAAACAATCCACTTGAGAACATCTGACTTAAAAAAAACAAAGAAAAAACTCTTTCAAAATTGCAAATATTACACCAAACTTAACGGAATTTTGATTTTCCCATATTTGGTATCCTTTCCTTGAAATAAAATTGCTGTTACTTGAGGTCTCTGGGTGAGACATGGAACAGATTGAATAAAACAAAGCAATAGGAACAGAAATAATAATAATGGTGCATTTGGCATAGCACCGAAAATGCTACCTAAAAGATTGAAAGAGATTAGAATAGAAACCTGCAGAAAAATGTGATTCTATATTCTGCAAGAATCCAAAGAAAAATTCTTGAGATTTAAGAAGACTTGTTGTCAACAAACCTGCTAATTAAATTAGCATGCTAATTTAATTAGCAGGTAATTAGAATGTTGTAGTAATAATAATGATGAAGGTTTCAAATTCTGGCACAAGGCCAGCATGTTTGGGGGAGGGGTTAAGTCGATTACATCGACCCCAGTGTTCAACTGGTATTTATAACTGGATTCCACATTCTTTCATGACATCTAAAATTGTGGAGTCAGATCAGCAGACCGCATCTGGTCATGTAGTTAGTTCTAAACAAGTCTTGCGATAACAAGCTCCATTTTTGGTGCACAGAGGCATTTGCTGAAATTTCAATCATTACAAGAACGTATGAAATTGGAATGTGTGATATCCAAACCTTTCAAGTTGCTATTCTGATAATCTAAACAAAGGTTTCTAGAGATTTCTCATTTGGTTAAATTCTGTTTCAGTGAAGTATATTTCTAGAATTTCTCACAATTTGAACAATTTAAGGTTTTATGCCAAACCTTCAGTTACCAGAATTGATTCCCCCACCCCACCACCACCACTAAATTAAGACACTAGAAATCCTAAAAGATTACACAAATGTTATCATGATTATTGTCTTAACATCCACTTCTCCATGTTTCAATGGGTCAAACAAAATTTGCTGTGATTGATTTTTACAGCTGGATACCTTTCCTGTTGCTAACCCTCACCTGCTTCCAACCAAGGTAATATTTCCCCTCGTGAGCCAGACATGTTTATGCTGGATAATGAAAAAGATTGTCACTGTTTGTGTGACAGTGACAATCACTTTAATACTATCATGTGGATGTCAAGATGAGGAGAAACAAACATAAACACACACTGACACACATACACACAGACACAAACACACACACACACACACACACACACAGAGACAATCAAAGTTGAAAAATAAAATTTAGTCAAACGGCTGAATTGAGAGATTAGCTGATTGTTTTTGTTTGTTTGCTTCAAGAGAGATCTTTATTGTCTTTTGAATATAGAAGGAAGTTATTATTTCCTGCTAGAAATCTTCAACACACAGGTTCCAACACAAGATGGCAGAAAAGAAAAGAAAAGAAAAGGAAAGAAAGAAAGAAAGAAAGAAAACGAGTTGAGGTTTGATGTACTCTAGTCTGCAGAATGCGATGGTTTTACTAAGCTCCACTCTCATCATCATCATCATCATCAGAATATTTAATTTAGAGACGAGTGATGAGTTCCAACCGTATTCCGTCCTGTATCTTAGCTCCCCCATTTATTTAGCACAAGTGTAGAACTGTGGCCGGAAGTGAGGTCAGAGAAATAATTTGGTAATTAAAGTTAGATTGTATTATCTATTTGCTGTTTAGGGTGAGTCATTTTATTCTCACAAACCAAACAGGAACAGCAATAGCAACAGAGGGGAGGGGAGTGTGTGTGTGTGTGTGTGAGAGAGAGAGAGAGAGAGAGAGAGAGAGAGAGAGAGAGAGAGAGAGAGAGAGATGAACAGGCAAAACAATATGCAAAAAAAGAAAAAAAATGCTGTTTGGGAAAAAAATGTAGTTTTAGGGGATGTTTTGAGACAGATTATAAATATCTGCTTATTTTCTGCTAGAATATTAACATACCCGAGAAACTGAAGAAATATTTGAAAGAAAAGAAGCCCACCTGATGCGACAGGTGAAAAATATTCACTTAAAAATGCACCAATGAACCAACTTATCTGTAGTGTTTCTATGTTTATGATGATGATGATGGTGATGACACGGTTATGTTTATGATGACGACATGATCATGTTTATGATGATGGTGATGATGTTCACACAATTGAGAAACCAACTTTGTATGTCTCAAAGACTTGGTGACAACCTAACAGAACCAATTTCTCAGATTTAATAACAATAACACAACAATTATTCCCAGATCAACTGCTTCATTCTGACCAATCCTTCAACACAGGAATTATTTATGTTTAGCCCCAAGTCAACTCTGGTTGAGCAAGCCTATGATCAAAGACAATCCAGATGTGACTGTTTCAAATTTGTCCAGAATTACATTTTCTGATATTTTCTTCCCGCTTTCAGCCCTTTTGATGCCAATCCATCAAGAAATGCCCCTGAATCTATGATACAAGCTGCTGGTTTTAAAACAAGCCATTAAAATTTTACGTTAATTCTGTTCCAAACATCAGCTTCAGAATGGTAAACTTATTTTACTAAATTCTTAGTTATTTCCAAAATTAATTGAAACAAAGGCAGTGCATTTCATGAAAGGGTTAATTTGGCTATTATTTCTAGCAGGTTATTGGACCACATCGAGGTTCTTTAATTGGCTTTTTGGCATGAAGATAAAAAAAAAAAACAAAAAAAAAATGCTATGACAGACTGTTCAATCCCTGGTGAGTTACTGAAGATGGTGAATAAAAGTTATTACAATAAAATGACCCTTTAAGAGAATCAACCAACTGGAATGGCTGATGACCGTTTCCAACCAGGCAGAACAACAAACTTGACCACCAGAAAAACAAGGCCTCACCAGTACTTTAATGAATCAAAAATCAGATCCGCTTGCAGAAAAAATTACAGATACGTCGGATTCCAAAACACACAGTTACAAGCGAAAGCCCTGCACACGACGGCAAGAGAATCACAGAAACTGTAAACCAAATCCCTTTTCTTTTACTATCTTCATTTCTCCCTTGTTTTTCTCCCTCTTAACTCAGAATGACTGAAGCTTTGATGATATTCATTTCTTGTTGACCACTACTAACACTATTGGATTTTGTACATTTAAACAAGATGATCCACATTTTTTATATGTGGATCATCTGTTATGAACATTTAAACTTGTCAACATTGAAACTTTTAAACATGGTTTTCTAATTCATAATTCTAAATTTTTTACCATTGATAAACAAAGGATATTGTTGGCCAATGACAGCACCGCCTGACTGGCACCTGTGCCAGTGGAACGTTAAACGCACCATCCGCACCATCCGAGTGAGATTGTTGCCAGGGCCGCTGACTGGCTCCCGTGCCGGTGGCACATAAAAAGAACCATTCGAGCGTGATCATTACCAGCATTGCCTTACTGGCACTTGTGCCAGTGGCATGTGAAAAACAACATTCGAGAGAGGTCGTTGCCAGTACCCTGTGCAGGTGGCACATAAAAAACACCATTTGTGCGTGGCTGTCACCAGTACCGCCTGACTGGCCCTCATGCCAGTGGCACGTAAAAGCGCCCACTACACTCTCAGAATAGCTGACATTAGGAAGGGCATCCAGCTGTAGAAACTCTGCCAGATAAGATTGGAGCCTTATATTTATATACACACACACATATATATATATATATACATCATCATCATCATCATCATCGTTTAACGTCCGCTTTCCATGCTAGCATGGGTTGGACGATTTGACTGAGGACTGGTGAAACCGGATGGCAACACCAGGCTCCAGTCTGATTTGGCAGAGTTTCTACAGCTGGATGCCCTTCCTAACGCCAACCACTCAGAGAGTGTAGTGGGTGCTTTTACGTGTCAC
>NC_068982.1:191001090-191006112 GCF_001194135.2 Octopus bimaculoides | reverse complement strand
CACCAAAATAGCAGAAAAAAACGACAGTGAAGATATGCAGACTCTTCAAGAATCGATCCTTTTGGTAATATTATTAATAATAATAAAGGAGTTACGACGCAAAAACGTATAAATTCAAAAGAACATATTTATCTTCTTCAATATATATTTCAGTATAAAGAATTCATTAAGATGCTTAAATCAAAATTTCTTTACACATCATTCAGGAACAGATATAACATCAGAAAAAATACACTCCGTTTAAAAACACAAACCGTTCATGGCGAAAAAATTTCACAACAGGCTTCTTTCAGTTTCCATCTACTAAATCCACTCACAAGGCTTTGGTTGGTCCGAGGCTGTAGTAGATGTGGCACTTGCCCAAGGTGCCATGCAGTGGGACTGAACCTGGGACCATGTGGTTAGGAAGCAAGCTTCTTTCTACACAGACATGCCTTATTATGAACCTTCGTTTTATACTTGGTAGTATAAAACGGTTGTAAAATGAAATGCTGTGTCTCTACCAGCACTTTATATATTACACACACACACACACACACATGCACGAACCAATAACCTTTGACCTGCAATTACTGATTGACACATATGTTAAAGAATACAGATAGTGCCAGAGCAGATTTACATATATGGAAAGTCTTGTTGGAAGAGGAGGAGGAGGAGGAGGAGGAGGAGATGAAGAATAACAAGAAGCAACTTGTGTGTTGAATGGGTAATTAAAAAGGAATAATGGTGAAGAGAGGAAGAATGTGGAAGAAGCGAGTATCGTCAGAGCACAAGATTCCGACTACAATCTCGATATTGTTCTGTGGAAACAAGAAACTGAGGAACATTGCTTTCCAGAAATGAAAGGCCGCCTTCTTATGTACGGGTTTCCTCAAACTAATCGTCTTCACACACACACATTATACATGTCTCACTACTGCACATATGTGTGTGTGTTGGGTGTTTGTGTGTGTGTGTATATATAGATATGTATATATATATATATATATATATATATATATATATATATATATATATATATATATGTATGTATGTACGTATGTATGTATGTATGTATATACAAACGCACATATCTTTATATATATTATATACATACATATACACACATGCACATACACATATCTATATATATATATATATACATACACATACAGACTCCACCTACTGTGTATATACACCATACACATTCGTGCACACATTATAGATTCCACATTGTAGACGTCATATACTGTATATACACACACACACACACGTCACACACAGCTTCCATTCCATCTAATGTATACACACACACACACACACACACACACACACACACACACACGCTCCACCTGCTGTATACACATATTACACACACGCTCATCTTACTGTATATACACACATACGTGCCATACACATTCACTGTATATACACACACACACACAGGTGGTGTGTCAGTAATCAGCTCCTGCAGTCCAACAATGTAGCCAGTCAGTTCGTCCAAGCCCTTCACAAGACATAATGTGGGCTTGTTCCAGTGCCACACAATATAACACGTGTTCTTGAAGAGATAGAAAGAACAGAGATCACTCCCTCATGTACCACCACCACCACCACTGCCACCACCACCACCACCACCACCATTGACTTCTTTCAGCAACCTCAACTGAGACCAGCACACATATTGAGCAGGGAGTATCTTATTAAATTACACACACACACACACACACACACACGTTATACATGTGTGTGTGTGTGCGTGGCTTAGTGGTTAGGATATTCAATTCAGAATCATAGGGTTGTGAGTTCAATTCCTGGTGGTGCATTGTGTCCTTGAGCAAGACACTTTATTTCATGTTGCTTCAATCCATTCAACTGGCAAAAATGAGTTGTACCTGTAATTCAAAGGGGCCAGTATTGTCACATTCTGTGACATGCAAAACTCCTTGAGAACTACGTTAAGGGTACGTGTGTATGTGGAGTATTCAGCCACTTGCATATTAGTTTCATGAGCAGGCTGTTCCATTGATCAGATCAACAAGAACCATCATAGTCGTAATTGACATCGTGCTAGTTTGTTGTATACACACACACAAACACACCTAAGTATGTATATTGTGTGCGTGCGTATATATATATGTATATATATATATACATATATACAGCTGTCCACAGATTCCTGAGCAGCTGTCATGATGCTGGTATTCTGGTATCCAGCGTGAATCGTCATGATACAGATAATCTTTCCCAATATTCAGATGGCTTCCAATCCTCTGCGTCAGCCAATTCTTTCTCAGCTACTTTAATCTCTTTGCTCTTCAATGCCATTGACCATTCACCAATACATCAAGCTGTTCCCCAAAAAGGAGACACACAAAAGCGTCAAAGTTATTCCTGTACATTAGCAGCAGCACCATCTGAAAACATTCATCCTCATGCCACAGTTACAGCATCTCTCTCTCTCTCTATATATATATATATATAATGTATTGCTTGATGGAGGCAATGACCGAGACCTTTGGCATTGAGTGTTGGGCCTCACGGAGACAAAGTGGCTGAGCTCCTTTCTAGTGTTGGGCCTCATGGGAGGCAATGACCGAGGCCTTTGGCATTATGTCAAGCTTAAGACCCATCAAGCCAAGCAAAATTGCAGTCATGGCAAATACCAGTGTCAGGCAAATGGCACTCATGCCAGTGGCACATAAAAGCACCCATTACACTTTCAGAGTGGTTGGAGTTAGGAAGGGCATCCAGCTGTAGAAACCATGCCAAACCAGACTGGAGTCTAGTACAGCCTTCCAGCTTGTCAGCCCTGGTCAAACCATCCAACCCATGCCAGCATGGACAATGGATGCTAAATGATGATGATTATGTAGAAAGGTTTAAACTCCAAGCTGTGTCCCCTTGAATCACATCTGTTTATTCCTGTATGCCAAATCCGTTTGTAGATTTTATATTTGTGTGAGGCATGCATAAGAGTTGAAAATACTAGAAAATATTTGTTCACATATATAGATGCATAGTCGTGTCTTACACTCATTACTTCATTGTCTAACCCCTTCTCTCCCTTTTCTATATCACTAGATATATCTTTTTCACCTCTGACCACCCAAAGGACTCCTGATTACTAATTCTATACAAACACTTCATCCAAATGTAGGTTTTGTATTATTTGATTCTATCTGAGAATTTCTAATTGAGGAGATCTTACATGTTTATCCTACATGTACAATTTGGTAATCCTTATTAATAAATGAAACATGTGTAATAGTGGATAAATTATACCAGAAAAATGTTCAAATCTCCTGTTTTGACATAAAACAATCAAAAGATTTAGGATAGCAGTATCTTATAGATTAATTACAGTTGTTTTAATAACTGGTGGGATTATTATGTCAATCAACTCTGCCACCAATATGGAGCAAGAATAAAATGAGAGTATTTTGTTTTTGCAGATGATTCCAATAGATTGAAACTGAACCTTTGTTAGCTTTCATTCATTTGTGAAGAGACAAAATTAGAAAACAGAAGAAAAATCTGGAGTAACTACTGAGTGGGAGGCACAAATGGTTCACTTTAGGGGGCACTCCTCACTCTTTCCCCATCATTGTATTCACATACTTCTTTCAGGACTTAGACTGTGGCCATGCTGGAGCAATGTCTTCAAGAATTTTAGTTGAGCGAATCAACCCCAGGACTTGTTTTGTTTTTTAAAGCCTAACACTTCTTCTGTTGATCTCTTTTGCTGAAAAACATTGGTTGTCAAGCAGTGCTCGAAGACAAATGCACACACACACACACACACGATGGGTTTTGTTTCAGTTCCCTTCAACCAAGCCCACCCAAAAGGCTTAAGTCGACCCAAGGTGACAGTAGAAGACATTTGCCCAAAGTGCCACAGTGGAACTGAATCTAGAGCCATGCTGTGGGGAAGCAAGCTTCTTACCACACAGCCACGCCTGCACCTATATATGGCAATTGAAGTACTTAAAAAGGTGAGAGTGTTTATACATGCTGTTGTTGTTATATTGGAAAGGTCACATGAACAGCTACGACAATTTTGTTGAATGATTTCGCCTAATGAAACATTTATGATGGAAGATAAACACTTGCGGAGTTGTAGCAATTTTGTGATTAAGTTATTAGGACACCCATAAAGATTATGCTCCAGAGAATATTTGCATTTGGTACTAACTGGCTGTCTCTCTCTCTCTCTCCCTCTCATGCACACACACACACACATTTATATACATATATATATGTATATACATATATATATATATATATATATATATATATATATATATATATATATATATATATATATACATACCACATGGTTCCGGGTTCATTCCCACTGCGTGGCACCTTGGGCAAGTGTCTTCTACTATAGCCTGGGGCTGATCAAAGCCTTGTGAGTGGATTTGGTAGACAGAAACTGAAAGAAGCCCGTCGTATATATGTATGTATGTGTGTATATGTTTGTGTGTCTGTGTTTGTCCCCCCAGCATCGCTTGACAACCAATGGTGGTGTGTTTACATCCTTGTAACTTAGCAGTTCGGCAAAAAAGACTGATAGAATAAGTACTAGGCTTCCAAAGAATAAGTCCTAGGGTCGATTTGCTTGACTAAAAGGCGGTGCTCCAGCATGGCTGCAGTCAAATGACTGAAACAAGTAAAGAGAGAAAGAAAAAAAGAGTA
Organism: Octopus bimaculoides; assembly: GCF_001194135.2. Classification (NCBI taxonomy): domain Eukaryota; kingdom Metazoa; phylum Mollusca; class Cephalopoda; order Octopoda; family Octopodidae; genus Octopus; species Octopus bimaculoides. Next base: position 191,001,429 of record NC_068982.1, on the reverse strand, counting down.
TATACATACACACACACACACACATATATATATATATATATATATATATAAACACACATACACACAGAGTGTGTACCTGAAAACTGTGACCACCACTGGTTACTAACCTGAATGCTGGAACTATAAAACTACAGATTTTTATCTGATAATCTGCCGTTATTCAAGAAATATTTTCACAAACAAAAAAACGCCTGTGATTATCATTAAACAAACACCAAGCAATGTCGGGTCTGCTGGTGTTGTTTATCCCAACTAAACAAACACATGCTGCAGTCATTAAATAGCCATCTTGTACAACTAGGCTCTTCAATGCTAACCACACAAATATATTTAAAAGAC